>NC_142928.1:66848238-66995738 GCF_046866305.1 Octopus bimaculoides
GCCAGAGACATGAGAAAGCTCCTAATGCAGAAGATCCAACATTCAGCAGAGGAAGATCGCCACGTAAAAGCGATTGAGCTTGTCTGCGAGCAACATTGGATACGATTGAATCAGGCACTTAAGCGGCCACTGTCTCACCAGGGAAATCGTTCTTTCTCCTGAATTCCTTTGTGAACCTCTTCCCAACCCCAAAGTAGAAGACCCATCCTGAAAGCAGTGTGGAGCAATTCTTTACACTCTGAGCCACAATTTGATGCCCTAGAGTACTGAGAGGAACCTAATACAAATGATGGCACGACAAGGTCGTTTCATAAAATACCAAGTAAGCGGACCTTACACTGAGTTAAGGCCAACAAGCAGCAGTCATCACCACCTAAAGGTATTAGATTCCTCAAGGAAGGTAATAAGGCTCCTAACAGATTGTTTCTTTTTTTTGCACCAGACCTCAGTTTGGAAAATGTATATGGATCTGAAGAATGGACTCGTCTTTCAGGAAGAGGTGGTAGTAATATCACACCGAGCAGATATGTTCATGTTATCTATGAGCACAAAGTCAATAATCGTGGTTGAACTCACATCGCCTGATAAACAGATTTTAAATTTCTCACCAACTGAAGAAGTTTGTCGATGAGGTTTTTGCTAAGGATGGCACGCAGCCTTATTCCTCGCACTTTTCCAACAAGATGGCGCGTTATTTTCTGCAGAAATATTAATTTGGAAACCTAAGAATTGAAAAATACCAAGAGATACTCGTAACAGCTGAAACCAGTGGAATGCGGTTATAGTTAACAAGAGATTATAGTTAACAAGATGGTTATAGTTAACGAGATCGTAGATGGAACCTTTCTGCGGGCGAGTGCTAATTCAGTTCTCGCTGCTCCAATCAGGTAAACTGTAGAGCTAAGAAGCGAGGTGTTTGTGACTGAGATACTGGAGGGTTTACTCCATTAGCACAACTTTCGTCACCATCAGGAGAAAAGCTTGCAATATCTTTATTTAGTTATTGGAGTTTCTGCATATGGCGAAGCATCTCACACACACACACACACACACACACACACACACACACACACACACACACACACACACACACACACACTCACACACACACACACACATATATATATATATATATATATATATATATATATATATATATATATATATATACACACATGCATATACGTGGTTGTCTGCATTAGAAATTGACTTCCCAAGTTGACGAAAAAGAAAACAGAAAGAAGCCAAAGGGCAAAATTAACTTCTCTCTTTTACTTTTTCCTATTTTTCTTTTCGTTTTCCGCTTTTTTAACCTTCCACTTTTTACATCTACTTCCTTCTCACCTTTTCTCGTTCTCTCTCTCTCATCCTATTTTTCTGTTTTTAGCATGTTATGTCATGTGGGCACAGCCAGAGGATTGTGCTAAGGCACCAGATATGTTAAAAGATGCTGTCTGAGCTATTTCATCGCATGAAACTAATAGTAGCTCATAAAAACATATTGTGTTTATTAAATAATATATATATAATATAATATAGAGTTATTAATATTTCTAAGTCTCTCTAAAGGAGACTACGGCAGCGGTACTGGAAATTAATAGTTATCGCCAAGCCAACATGGCAGTCCCAAAATTAGGGCGAAAGCTGCCGTGAATTAGCTCCAAGAAGCCATCGCCTCTAGCTAGCTATGTGACACACGAAACCTGTGTCCTTTATAACCTTCGAACAGGGGAGGTCAGCAGTGTCCCCCTGCTGGTTTGGCATCTGCAGACTAGTTTCAGGGTGTTGCCCCTTGTCAATGCAGAGCAGCCAAGCCCTAGCCAGGCGGCGCTGCTGACTATCTGTTCGAAGGTTATTTATCTAATTTCAGTGGAATCTATCCACTGGTTTTCAGAAATAGAGTTATTAATATTTCTAAGTCTCTCTAAAGGAGACTACGGCAGCGGTACTGGAAATTAATAGTTATCGCTAATTCACGGCAGCTTTCGCCCTAATTTTGGGACTGCCATGTTGGCTTGGCGATAACTATTAGATGAATAAATGAATAAGATTTTTTTAAAGGGTTAATTGTAGATTGATTTCTGGCTTACGGATGTAAAACTCCTTGCTGTCATCAGTACAATATGCCCATAGCATATAAATGCAAATATTTATACATACGCATATGAACAACATATATCTGCACGAACGTATACATACATATACATGTATACAATAGTAAAATCTAAATATATTCAGCTCAACCACGTGCTTTTACGATCAAAATAATATCGCATTGAATTTCATCAGTATTAAAAATATATAATTTATACAAAATTAAGGATAAAAACATTTTAATGGTTTTATCAAGTGGCCATCGTGTTATAAAAACCTTACAGGTAACAATTTATATTAATATATAATTATATAATATAATTATATTAAAGGGTACGGATAAACTCCACCAACAAGCTAGAAATGGATGCCAAATGGCTCTAAAACCACATCTACACTCTGTTAGCAAAGGTTGTAAGCGAGCAGAAATCAAATGAAAATTAATCCTTTTTTAATTAATCTTATTCATTTATTCATCTGTTCGCTGACAACCTGTGCTAATGGAGTGTCGATGTGGTTTTTAGAGCTATTTGGCGTCTATTTCTAGCGTGTTGGTGGGGTTAACCCGCTCCTTTTAATATAATTATATTATATAATTATATATTAGTATAAATTGTTACCTGTATGGTTTTATCACTCGCTCGCCACTTAATAAAATCATAAAAATATTTCTATCCTTAATTTTGTGTGTATATATATGTGTGTGTGTGTGTGTGTGTGTGTGTGTGTGTACATACATATAAACACTATATATATATATATATATATATATATATATATATATATATATATACTTAGAGAGAGAGAGAGAGAGAGAGAGAGAGAGAGAGAGAGAGAGAGAGAGAGAGAGAGAGAGAGAGAGAGAGAGAGAGAAATAGATAGTTATACAAGTATATTTCTATATCATTTTTCATGTATAGTTATGCATATCTGAATGTCTAAATAAATCTATGTGGCAATATACTTCACGATTCGTTGGGTATGTATGTGTATATATATATATATATTATATGTACATATATATATATATATATATATATATATATATATATATATATATATATATATATATATATATATATATATATACATATATATATATACATATATATATATATATATATATATATATATATATATATATATATATATATATATACATATATATATATATATATATATATATATATATATATATATAAATGCATGTATGTATATGTATACATATATATATATGTGTGTATGTGTGTGTGTATGTGTGTGTGTATGTGTGTGTGTGTATGTATGTATGTATGTATGTATGTATGTATGTATGACAGTATGCATGTATGTATGTATGTGTGTGTGTATGTATGTATGACTGTATGTATGTATGTATGCATGCATACACACACATGTGAACATACTGAAATCTGGTAGCTTTGCAGTTAGATTCTTTTAGTTTCTTGGCAAAAAACCAAAAAAACTAATATGTTGTTGTTGTTGCTGTTGTTGTTGTTAAAAACAAATAGATAAAGGTGCAAAGTAACATCCTGTCGTTCAGACTCTTTTACAACGAGAATCTAGTAGCTAAAGCACCAGTTCTAAGTCTGAACAGGTGGGAAGACAGGAGAAGGAGGGGAGAGGGGTTAATTATAGCTTTTAATGGGAGTCTAAGAGTGATGTGAATATTTTCGCGCATCTGTTTGTATGCATGTGTATGTGTGTATATATGTTTATGTGTGGATATGTATGCATGTATGTGTAGTTGTGGTTTGTGTGTATATTTCTTTATCTGTATGAAAGTTTAGAGTGTTTGTGCTTTTAGTTTGTTTCGATGTCTGCTTTTGTTATGTATGTATGTATGTATGTATGTATGTATGTATGTATGTATGTATTTGTGTGCTTGTATGTATGTATATATTTGTATATGCATATATGTGTGTGTGCATTTCAATGAAAATGATATGTGTATATATGTGTGATTGAGAGAGAAAATAATTTCATTCCTACGCTCACACATATATGATTATAGACATGTGTGTGTGTGTGTGTGTGTGTGTGTGTGTGTGTGTGTGTGTGTGTGTGTGTGTGTGTGTGTGAATGTATATACATACGTCATGTTCGTCCACCGTATATATATATATACATACGCCAAGTTCGTGTGCTTGTATGTATGTATATATTTGTATATGCATATATGTGTGTGTGCATTTTCAATGAAAATGATATGTGTATATATGTGTGATTGAGAGAGAAAATAATTTCATTCCTACGCTCACACATATATGATTATAGACATGTGTGTGTGTGTGTGTGTGTGTGTGTGTGTGTGTGTGTGTGTGAATGTATATACATACGTCATGTTCGTCCACCGTATATATATATATACATACGCCAAGTTCGTCCAAGAGGACCATCTAGTCATCCTTGACTGATGGCTTGCGCGGTGGTCTTGGTTAAAGTAAAGAATTAGCTCACACTCTCGACCAGAGGCAAGACCAGGTCAACATGACTGTGAACTGGACAGATGCAGTGGATGACCAAAATGTCTTGCTTTTCTCATCTTCTTCTCTGCAGTCCACATTGCTTTGATGCAACTGAGTCCACCTGATCCAGTCTTCACATGCCTAAATAGGCAAATGCTAACATATTCGATGGCTACTCTCACCTACCGCTAGTTGAAGAGGTTTACCGGGGTATGACCGCCGATGCCTGCACACAGCTATTTGGAGCCAGAGGTGAGGGTTGGGTATCAGGTGGAGACCAAAACAAACGAACCACTCCTACGAGTGCGACTTCATCATAGGTGCTACCCCTCCTTGACATCCCATACACCCATATGTATGTATGTATGTATGTATGTATGTATGTATGTATGCATGTATGTGTGTAAGACTAATTCTATGATAGTCAAACATAAAATCAGTTGAGAAAAGAAGTTTTGGTAGGAAAAACAAAACTTAACAGTTAAAGAAATTGCAAGTAAGTCATCTCAAGGAATTTCTGAAGGCTATGAAGATCACCCGCGTATTAAAGATTGAAATGTAATCTGCAAAGAAATTGGAATTCCTATGTGCCAGATTGTGCGCACCAAAGCTAACGGAACCTGGAATATGCTAACACTGCACCAGAGTGGAAACATGGTGCAAATGCGGAGAAAGTTTGATAGCTACTAGATGGACATCCCTAAGCCTCGGTGATATGAGTATGAAGTAGAAAATATGCAAATTCTATATGGGCTATGAAGAAGAGTTCACATAAAGAGTCAGTATGGCAAATAAAGTTTCAGGATTCTCATGGAGTACATCTGAGAAAGACACCTTCTGTAAGATTGCAAGACTCTGCCAGTGAAATTCCTAGTCGTGTTATTAAGTTACTTGTTGGTGACTTCTAATTAATGCGTAGATCAGCAAAAAGCAGCATGAAGTTGTTCATGTCATCGCTCCACATTAATGTAGCATGATGACAGGATGTTGCGTTGTGTCAAGGGTGGGAGTGGCGAGAGGGTACTCCTGTCTGTCTATTCGGGACTACATGGGTGTCTAAAACAATGCGTGAAAGCATCTTACATGCTATTAAGTCAAACTCGCTTTTGAATGACGGTTTTAGATTTTTATGTTTGTGCATGTGCGTGTGTGTGCGTGTGTGCGCGCGCGTACGTGTGTGTGCGCGCGTACGTGTGTGTATGTATGTATATATGTGTGTGTCTGCATGTATGAGTATATATATATACACACACATACATACAGCTTAGAAGATTGAGTAAATACACTTTACAAGACGGAAAGATACACACAAACACCCACACATACACACGCATACAGACATACATACATACATACATACATACATACATACATACACACATGTATGCGCGCGCGCGCGTACGTCATTAAAGCGACTAAGGACGCTAGACAGCACCAGTATTGCTAGAAATAAGAGTAAAAACAACTCACAGCTACGAGTTGTTTTGACTCATTTCTAGCAATACTAGTGCTATATATATATATATATATATATATATATATATATATATATATATACTAGTGATATATATATATATATCAGGGTCACAACATATTGGTATACTGCAGCATAATTTCTTTTCCTCAACAGGCCCTGCCCTGTTTAACATTGTCCCGAAACAGATAAAGGAGGAAAAGGATCCTATCAGCTTTAAACGGAGTCTAGACAGTTTTATTCAAAGAATACCAGACAAGCCACCCATTCCTGGATACAACTCACTCAATAAGAACTCACTACTTGAATGGACCATAGACAAATCTTGACTGTAAAAAGGATTTAGATAATCCTATCAGGTGGTACTATTAAGTTAGTCATGGCCTGGACCAATCTTTGGTCGAAACATATCTAAGTTATATATATATATATAATGTTTGTATGTATGATGTCTTTTGGTAGGTATCGGTATGTTTTTGATTGGGAAATGTATTGGATGTTGCTGCATTTTCTAATCTTGGAAATACAACCAAGTTCTATTTTGTCCAGTTAGTGTTTGATGTAAATAGATATTGAATATAAGTTCTCTTCATGGGTAAAGGAATGAAGGGGTACTTATCCTTTAATGAGTGGTCAATGAGCCGTGAGACCGTGTGTTGCGCATGCACACACACACATACATACATACATACATATATATATATATATATATATATATATATATATATATATATATATATATATATATATATATATATGTATATATTACATGCGAGCTTGCATTTACCATCATTGTTACAGAAATACAATAACACCGCCTGCACTGTGTATGCAACATACATGCAGATATACACTATCAAATGTTTACACACTGCTGTTTGCTGCTGATATTCAGTGGCAAACATCTGCAAATATTCAAACTATAATTTGTTCTTGCATCTTTCCGATTTCGGCCACTTCATGTAACGATAACAATCACTCGTATATTAAGAACGAGAGTATCAATCAGGTAACAAATGCCGCGAAACTTCAAGCAGGCTAATGCGTGTGAGTGTGTATGCGTGTGAGTGTGTATGCGTGTGAGTGTGTATGCGTGTGAGTGTGTATGCGTGTCTGTGTTAATGTGCGCTTGTGTCCGTGTGTATTTATCTATATGTGCGTGTAAAAGTATGTTTGAATAAAGTTATGTTGTAAGACATGCGTCTATAAATAGGCAAATACAGATATTAAACAGAGAAGCGCACACGTGCAAACGCATCCGTATATACTGGTATATATATATATATATATATATATATATATATATATATATATATATATATATATATATATATATATATATATATACATACATATACATATATACATACATATATACATATATACATACATATATATATATATATATATATATATATATATATATATATGTATATATATACATACATACATATATATATATATATATATATATATGTATATATATATATATATATATATATATATATATATATATATATATATACATATATACATACATATATACATACATATATACATATATACATACATATATATATATATATATATATATATATATATATATATATATATATATATATATATATATATATATATATATATATATATATATATATATATATATATCCATATACATGTACATACATTTATGCAAATGCACACACACACACACACATACACACATATATTTGTGTATAATATACACATCCTCAATTTTGTATTTATTCATAAATACTTACACGTATGTATATATGTATGTTTGTATGTATGTATGTATGTATGTATGTATGTATGTATGTATGTATGTATTATGTATGCAGAGTTAAATACATATTCATACCCACAGAACGTTTATATATTTGTGTTCATGTAAGGGTGCATGCATGTACGTGTCTATGTACTTGTGCTTGTGTATGTGTGCGCATGCGTATTTGTGTGTGTGCGGGTGTGTGTGTGTGTGCGCGCGTGTCAGTGTACTAACATTTATTTGTCATTAATAATGTATTGGAAAGGTTAGAGAATAATATAAAGAAAAGGTTAGATCCTACTTGAGCGTTTTCATGCTTCGTGCATTGATTGGTTTTACGTATGCACACATACGTACACATGCACGCATGCATACACACAAATACACGCATACACACACACACACACATATGCATATACACAAATACGTGTGTGTGTGTGTGTGTGTTGGAGTAGCATTTTTTTCCTGTTCTCAATCGCTGGCAAAACTGGATTCCAAGCAGAAACAACAAAGATGGGTTGCAGGCTGTCCGGCATCCACAAATTGCTATAGGTTATTTAGGAAGATGACACCATTGACAAGAACAATGTACACACATGGATGAGGTTTCAAGACGGCAAAATCTTTACAGTGAGAGACCATGAGCTATGATCACTGATATGAATTGCCTGTGAATAGACAAATTGATTCATGCAGGAAGACGACCTTTCTGCACAACTGGAGTGTAATCACAATGCATTACAAATGTTAGAAGACTGGGTAACGAAGAATGTTTCCCAAGTGCTTAGCTCGGCCATCCACACTTGATTTGACGGTGTGAAGGCTAGAAATCTGCTCTGATCTACTGGAAGCATTTGAAGCCAATGAAAGCGCGTTTAATTTTTTAAACTCCGATCTGTTGACATTGGATGAAATGTGAACGTATCTTTATAATGCAAAAACGAAGGCCTCTCCAAGATCTAAGGAGTTCACGAGTCAGCGATTGGTAGAAAATTTTATAGTGATTTTTTGGAAAATTGCTTAATTTCCCCTCGATTATGCATCATTCAACTCATTCTAGACGCCAGAGACCAAACCTGCATGGACTCCATAAAGATAGATAGATAGATAGATAGATAGATAGATAGATAGATAGACAGACAGACAGAAAGACAGACAGACAGACAGACAGACAAACAGACAGACAGATGCATTACAAATGTTAGAAATCTGTGTGTGTGTGTGTGGATGTGCGTGTATGTGCGTGTGTGTGTCTGTGTGTGTCTGTGTCTGTGTGTGTCTGTGTTTGACCTCCCACCACCACCACCACCACCATCACCGCTCAACAACCGGTGTTGGTTTGTTTGCGTCCCGTACCATAGTGGTTTGGCAAAAGAAACCAATAGATTAAGTACCAGGCTCAGAAGGAAAAAAAATGCGTTCTGAGATGAATTTGTTCGAACTAAAACTCTTCAAGGCGGTGCCCCAGCAAGATCACAGTCCAATGAGTGAAACAATTAAAAGATTAAACTGAAAGATAAAAGATAAATGATAAAAGCTGTCACACCAAGCCGACATAATAATCCACTTCTTCATTTAGTCCAATTAATCAAAGTGGTTCTCTGAAATCATAAAATTGAGGATAATTTCCACAATTGAACCCTATTGACAAATGCTATAGTACATCATTAAATCAAAACAGAATTTAATATCGTTTTAAAAACAAAGAATCTTTATTAATATAATATTTCGGAAAGAATGGTACAAATTACAAAGAGCAATATTATTGATTAATAAAACAACTTTCTGACAATACGATGAAAAGAATTTTAAACAAAAAAAGCGTTAAAATAAAATCATGCCGGAAACATTGATTATTGAATTATGGTTATGAATAAACATAAATTCTCATTTTGAGAAAGTTTCAATACAATAACTGATTTAATTTTAACAAAAAAAAAATGCGTTTCAAATAGATTGTTTTTCTTTTCTGAAATAAAGAATTTTGCAAGTTTACCGAAAACATTTTCATTGTGGTGTATATGCACATATGTGAGTATGTGTGTGTATGTGAGAGTGTATGAGAGAGAGAGAGAGAGAGAGAGAGAGAGAGAGAGAGAGAGAGAGAGAGAGAGAGTGTGTGTGTGTGTGTGTGTGTGTGTGCGTAAGAATGTGTACGTGTGTGCGTGTGTGTGTGTTTGAGTATGTGTGTATGAATGTGAGAGTGTGTACATGTATGTGTGACTGTACGAGAATATGCAGAAGTGTGTACGTTCGTATCTGTTTGCTGTGTGTGTGTGTGTGTGTGTGTGTGTGTGCGCGCGTGCGTGTGTTACTACTAATACTGTATAGTTTACAATGTTTTCTATTAGTCCGCTCCCTGTCTATAACTCACGGGTGTAGCCAATACATCCTGAAGAAAGATAAGGTTGTAATAAGGGTAACCTTGTTGGTGCACATTTGTATATATTAATGTGTGTGCAATGTACATGTATGGGAGCGTTCATGTGTGTTGTGGTGAAGCGCTGTCATTCAACGATGATGATTCAGGCGTTCGTTTGACTGAGGTACCTTCTGAATTATCAAGATTTAGCTTGATTCTGAATGAGTGGAGGAAAAAAGCGTTTGACGTTTCGGACTTATTGTGCTTCATCAGAAAGAAAAAGCAAAGAAAGCGGATGGAAGGAAAGAAGAAAAGAAAGGAGGACAAGAGTTAAATCATCTACCATAACAAGAAGGCTATCTTTAGTGATTAACTCTTCTCTCTATCTCTCTCTCTCGCTCGCTCTCTCTTTCTTTCTTTCTTTCTTTTTGATAGGCAATTAAGTCCAAAACGTGAAAAACATTTCTTTCCTTCCTTCACTCAGTGTCAAACTAAATCAATATTTTACTATGTTATTCGTTTTGCTGATGTGAACAGATTTGTTTGCATCTATTTTAAGTTACTTCTTGGATTACCATTTCGGATTAGCATAGCAGATTACGTCGGATCTAGTTTATTGCCTGTTTTTATCTATATATGCTTATGTGGCTACATGTACGAGTATTTATCTGTGTGTGTATATTATATATGTGCTTTTATCTATGTATTTATGTATGTGTCTGTACACGCATGCGTACGTGTCCTTACCTTGATGGGATTTGAATTCAGAACGTAGGTTAAGAAGTTCACTTTGCAACCACTTGGACTCGGGTTCATTCTCACTGCGCAGTGCCTTGGGTAACTACTGTAGCTCCGGACCGACCAATACCTTGTGAGTGAATTTGGGAGACGGAAGCTGTGTGGAAGCCTGTCGTATATGTGTACGTCTGTCTATATGTATGTATGTATGTATGTATGTATGTATGTATGTATGTATGTATGTGTGTGTGTATGCGTATATGTGTGTTTGTCTTTCATTACCATTTGATAAACAGTGTTAGTTTTGTTAACGTCTCAGCAAAAGAGGCCGATGGAATAAATTACTAGACTTAAAAATAAGTACTGGGTCCGATCTATTTAACTAAACTCTTGCAGGCAGTGCCCCAGCATGGTGGCAATACAATGACTGAAACAAGTAAAAGGTAAAATATATTTAGTCCAGAATTCTACCATTTATGAAACTCCATTACTGTTTAAATATATGTCATAAGAAACTCATAGGAATGTGTGTGTATATGTGTGTGCGTGTGTGTGTGTGTGTGTCTCTCTCTCTCTCTCTCTCTCTCTCTCTCTCTCTCTCTCTCTCTCTCTCTCTCTCTCTCTCTCTCTGTGTGTGTGTGTGTGTGTGTGTGTGTGTGTGTGTGTACAGTGGTACCTTGACTTACGAGTTTAATTCGTTCCGTAACGGAGTTTGTAACTCAAATTACTTGTATGTCAAATCAAATTTCCCCATTGAAATGAATTGAAATACCATTAATCCGTTCTGGGCCCCCAAAGAAACACCGCAATTTTTTTTTTCTTTTGTTACGTGTTTTTAAATAAGAAAAAATGTATTTATAAATAACGAATATTGTATTTAAAAAATAATAGAATAGAATGTACAGCAATAAACTGGTTCTATTATGTATAATGTACATCGTCCGCTTCTTCTTCTTACCACTGTCCTTCGCACTTGCTAACGTGCGTTAGTTGAAACACTCCTAAGTCAAGGTACCACTGTATGTGCGTGTATGTGTGTGTGTGTGTGTCTAGCTATCAAGTGCATATCTGTCTAGCTATCAAGTGCATATCTGTCTAGCTATCAAGTGCATATCTGTCTAGCTATCAAGTGAGACACGGGATGCTGGGCGGATGTTACAGCGCTTACTGCGGCGTTCGCTACGCCAACTAGCTGGTTCGTAACCCGAATTTTAGCTCGCAACTCAAAGCAAAAAATCGTCCGACAAACGTTTCGTATCTTGAAAATCTCGTTAGTTGAAACACTTGTAAGTCAAGGTACCACTGTGTGTGTGTGTGTGTGTGTGTGTGTGTGTGTGTGTGTGTGTGTGTGTGTGTGTGTGCGTGCGCGCGCGCGCAACCATAATGTATTACAAAAATATATTAGACGTTTTTATAAGTCAATATCGGGTTTTACTGTGTTGGCAGTACTCCTAAAACACGGTATTGATTTATAAAAACGTTTAATTACTTTGTAGTATACAGTTCTATATTTAAGAGATGAGGAATTATGTACATTATTTAGATTATTTACATTTGACGGCTATTTGTCCTCATCATGTTTGTTGTTAACACAACGTTTCGGCTGATATACCCTCCAGCCTTCATCAGATGTCTTGGGGAAATTTCGAACTTGGGTTCTCATTCCTAAAGTATTTTTCGATGTTATTATTATTATTATTGTTGTTATCATTCAGGTCACTGCCTGGAATTGAACTCGGAATCTTGGGATTAGTAGCCCGCGCTCTTAACCACTACGCCATATGCCCGTGTCCCAGCAAGTCATTAATATTTACCTAGCAACTTCAGCAATGTGTTTAATATGTAAAATAGGTATATGCAATAACGTTACACCGCTATATTTAGAGGTTATTTAAGCTATGTGTTCGTGGATGAGGAATGGGTTAGATGGGTGGGTGATGAAGAAGCAAAATCTCCCGAAATATGGCATATACGCCTATTATTCATTTTTCATCTCCGATCTCATTGTTTGTATATATCTGGCGTCTCGGATACGAAACGAAGCAAAATCAGTGCTGGCTATGTTTTCTATGGGAAATCTGTAGAAATAATCTTAAGAAGAAATTGTGAGCATTGCATCGAGTCCTAGGACTCATAGAGCCAGCTACCCGGTTTCTATGATGTATAAGTGACCAAGATCACAACATAACCCCTGAACGGGTCTTTGGGCCACTACGTTTTATGATGGTGAGAGGGTGAAAATTTTTGTCTGGGCAACTCGGGAGGAACAAATACCACCAAGAACTTCGTTCGAAAGTACTGGTGTTTCGGTTTTTCTTCAGTTTTAATTGACACTTCGAGCTTCGCATTTACAAGCTTACTCAAATGGGTGAATAAACCAGTGAAGGAAAAGCAAACCTTAAACCAATCTTACCAATACGTGTAAGGCGAGCAGATGCTTAGCAGCATTTTGTTTAGGGTTCAAATTCCACCGAGGTTGACTTTATCTTTCAACCTTTCGGGGTCGGTAAAATAAGTACATGTTGACCACTAGGGGTCGATGTAATCGATTTACTTCCACGTCCCCGAAAATGCTGGCCTTCTGCCAAAATGTGTGTGTGTATGTGTTCGTGCGTGTGTGTGTGTTATATCTCACGTTCGGATGACCTCTACTCAACTACCCTGACGTCTAGACTTCTCCCTCAATATCTACGTATTGGGCTAACCTACTTCATCGTCTAGGGGCGTCGACACAACAGTGTGCATGCGTCTATGTGCGTGTGTATGTGTGGGTGTAAAGATAAACTTTTGGTCAGTTATGTGCAACCAAATTCTACTCAAATGGTATTGATCGACTTGAGGTTATGCCAGGGGCGTAGCTAGAGTAAATAGAGCCCGGAGCAGTCCTTAAATTTGCCAGCCACCCTATGGAAGCTTATACAACAGACCCAAAAGTCCCATCCCCGTAAAAGCTCCGCATAGAGTGGACCGCCCCCCTCGCTCCGCCCGTAGCTACTGAGTAAGATGGTTGATAAGATGTGGTAATAGTTGATAGTTGACAGCTACTAAGCTAAGATAGTTGATATGGTAAAGTGTGATCAAACCTTACGACGAATTTGTTAACACAGACAAGCTATTATCAACCACAGCCAGCCTTCGTCAAGAAATTCATAGACAAGAATCAATGTCAGAAACAATTTTTTGTTTTATATTGTAATTCTAGAATTTTCATTGTGTTTTGCACCAATTTCTTTCTTCAAATGGATTTTATGCTTTGATAAATTCAAGTAAAATACTTGTAGAAATTGAATATTTGAAACCTAGAAGCTTTTGAGAATATTAAGCAGTCATCTAGAAGTACGAAAATTATGTTTGTTCAGATAACTTATTTCCCTTAATTCTAGCCTAAACATTGGAACAATTGCTGCAACAGTTTGAGAAAGCGCGCGCACACACACACATACACACACACACACACACACACACACACACACACACACACACACACACACACACACACAGAGAGAAACAAAAGTATAAGTGCATACATAAAAACATGCATATGTGTGTGCTTGTGCGCGCGCACTTGCGTGTGCATTTGCTGACAGCCATTGCCTATACTTTTACGCTAGACTTGAGACTATAACTACCTGAATTTACCTGCACGTAGACACAAATGCTTTTTTTTGTTTACCTTCTGCATGACAGTCAATGAAATTTAACAGACCAAAATTATATGGAATTCAGTCGTATACATACATACATACATACATACATACATGCCTACGTATACGCATTCAAACACATTATTTACATGCGTGTGAGAGTATAATGTATGCCTGTCTGTGTGCGTGTGCATGTTTCCGTGTGTTTCCGTGTGTTTCCGTGTGTCTTCCGTGTGTCTGTTTAAGTCATCTACAAGATCATTCATCCCCTAGCTCGGCGGTTTCGTCAGTTTCGTGTGAAAACTAATGAAATAAAAATATCATACATTTTTTTTATCTTTTGTCATTTATTTGTTTCAGTCATTTGACTGCGGTCATGCTGGTGCACCGCCCTGTATGTATGTATGTATGTATGTATGTATGTATGGAGGCGCAATGGCCCAGTGGTTAGGGCAGCGGACTCGCAGTTATAGGATCGCGGTTTCGATTCCAAGACCGGGCGTTGTGAGTGTTTATTGAGCGAAAACACCTAAAAGCTCCACGAGGCTCCGGCAGGGGATGGTGGCGAACCCTGCTGTACTCTTCCACCACAACTTTCTCTCACTCTTACTTCCTGTTTCTGTTGTGCCTGTAATTCAAAGGGTCAGCCTTGTCACACTGTGTCACGCTGAATATCCCTGAGAACTACGTTAAGGGTACACGTGTCTGTGGAGTGCTCAGCCACTTGCACGTTAATTTCACGAGCAGGCTGTTCCGCTGATCGGATCAACTGGAACTCTCGATGTCGTAAACGACGGAGTGCCAACAACAACAAATGTATGTATGTATGTATGTATGTACGTACGTATGATGTAAATATGTATGTATGTTTTTCTTTGAGTTTAATTTAAATTCTTCTTGAGAGAGTTCAAGCTGGTTGCTAACAAAGCAACATTTTGAGTTAAGAGAGCTCCCGGTGTTTCTAAATATGTCGTTGAATTGGTGTGTTGGTTGAACTGTCCATGTGTATACATCTATTCACATAAGAATCTCATAAGGAAAATTTCTGGGGTGTCTTACAAATCTTCACTGTGTCATTAATACGTTGGATTTGGAGAATTTGTGTCGGCTTCTTGTGCTCTTTTACCGTGAAACCAAGTGTTTCTAGGTTTTGGGGCAAATCTGTTTGTACATAACTTAATTCACTTATGATGACGAGTACACATGAAAATTCATATTCTTATACATACATACATACATACATACATACATACATACATACATACAGGGCCGGATTAAGACCCATCGAGGCCCTAAGCACTTAAAAGGTTTTGGTGTCCCCATAAAAGATTATGTAATTCAAAATATAAACAATAACAAACCATAAAATAACTATACATTCTTCAAAACGAAACAAAACAGTAAAATTGAACATAATGTTTATTTTTGTATACTTCCACTTTATTTATATTTGGTAAGTTTCCTCCTACTTTGATCTGATCCTCAAAATTAACGTTAGGTAACACATCTGCATCTGTACTTAATAGAGATAATGACATCCCGAAGATTATTTTAGCAAGTTTAAAGTGACTTCCTTGATGCTGTAAACCATTTACCATTTCTGCGATGCCCCCTCCTTCTCTTGATGCCCCCTCCTTCTCTTGATGCCCTAAGCACGTGCTTAATTTGCTTAATGGTTAATCCAGTGCTGCATACATACATACATACATACATACATACATACATACATGCATACATACATACGTGCGTACGTACGTACATTTATACATGCATACATACATACATACATACATACATACATACACAGCTAGGACATACATACGTAGCTAAGACACTCTATAATGAAATCCGTCGAAAGAATAACCCCAAGGACAAGGAAATAACAACCCACAGTACTGGGGGAATGTCCCAATGAAATCATCAATAAAATGTAAGCCAAACAGACCTGATATAATGATTTGAGATAGAGAAGAGGAACTGTGTTCAATTGTGGAAATTAGCTGCCCAGCAGATGTTAACATAAAGCTGAAGATCAGTGAAAAAAAATAATACCTACGCTGAACTATTGAGAAAGCTGCAGTTACTCTATCCAGATTACAAGTTTATACCTGTAATTATTGGGAGCTTGGGGTATGTAACACACTGCTAAATACCAACCTTGAGAAATTAGGCTTCTCAAAACCAGAAAGGAGAAAGCTCATTCGAAGACTACAGATCCAAACCATCAATGGAACTGTAAAAATCTGTAAAACTTTCCAGTAATGTATCATTTAAGTATATATGAGCATGTCTAGATATAGAACTACATGCATAAGAATGCACACATACATAAAACAAAACATACATATCTGCACATGTACATACATACATACATACATACATAGAAAAATACCATGTTGATGTTTTAATTCCAATGAGGGAGCCTTGGATTTCGGTTAGAAACAAACTCTTTCTTTAATGGCAAGAAATCTTAAAATAAAACTGAATAATGACATACATACATACATACATACATACATACATACATACATACATGCATATATACGTATGTATGTGTGTATGTATATCTACATATAGATATACATACCTAATTTTCAACTTGTTGCTCGTCACAATCCTAACATTGACATCCGCTAATGTCCTTCACCTCTCCACTACCGTCATCATTTATCTCGTCACCTGTTATGGTCATTCGTCATCTGACGCGCGTACAAACACACACATACGCAGGCACACACATAAACACAGAAAAAAAAAAAGAAAACGGCCGACTCCTTTCTTGTGTATGTAATTATTCATGGCAAGTTGTCAAGGATGTCATGAATATCATAGAAATTATATATGGGTGTACATATAAATATGTACGCATGAATATATGTGTGTGTGCGTTTATATATATATATATATATATATATATATATATATATATATTATATATATGATATGCATATATATTACATGTATATATAATATATATATATAATATATATGTATATATAAAATATATATGTATATGAGTATATATTATATATATAAATAAATATGTGCATAAATATATATATATATTTAAATATATATACTCTTTTACTTGTTTCAGTCTTTTGACTGTGGCCATGCTGGAGCACCGCCTTTAGTCGAGCAAATCGACCCCAGGACTTATTCTTTGGAAACCTAGTACTTATTCTATCGGTTTCTTTTGCCGAACCGCTAAGTTACGGGGACATGAACACACCAGCATCGGTTGTCAAGCGATGTTGGGGGACAAACACAGACATACAAACACATACACACACACACATATATATATATACATATATACGACAGGCTTCTTTCAGTTTCCGTCTACCAAATCCACTCACAAGGCTTTGGTCAGCCCGAGGCTATAGTAGAAGACACTTGCCCAAGATGCCACGCAGTGGGACTGAACCCGGGACCATGTGGTTGGTAAGCAAGCTACTTACCACACAGCCACTCCTACGCCTATATGTATATATAATATATAAATATAATATATATATATATTATAGAACAAATATTATATAATATATACAAGGCGCAGGCGTGACTGTGTGGTAACAAGCTTGCTTCCCAACCATATGGTTCCGGGTTCAGTCCCACTGCATGGAACCTTGGGTAAGTGTCTTCTACTACAGCGTCGGGCCGACCGAAGCTTTGTAAGTGGATTCAGTAGACGGAAACTGAAAGAAGCCCGTCGTGTGTGTGTGTGTATTTGTCCTCCTATCACTTGACAACTGATGTTGGTGTGTCTATGTCCCCGTAATTCAACGGTTCGGCAAAAGAAACCGATAGAATAAGTACTAATCTTACAAAGAATAAGTCCTGTGGTCGATTTGTTCGACTAAAGGCGGTGCTCTAGCATGGCCGCAGTCAAATGACTGAAACAAGTAAAAGAACATATATATATATATATATATATATATATATATATATATATATATATATATATATATATATATATATATATATATATATATATATATATATATAAAAGATAATAAGAGTGAAAAAACTACAGAAGGCTTGTGTTACATGGTTAAAGTATATATTTAAATTATGTCAGAAAAATGTAAGAAAAATGTTAGAAAATCTTTTTGGTATATAAACATTGTATTCAAAAAGATTTTCTAACATTTTTCTAACATTTTTCTTACATTTTTCTGACATAATTTAAATATATACTTTAACCATGTAACACAAGCCTTCTGTAGTTTTTTCACTCTTATTATCTTTTATATATATATATATATATATATATATATATATATATATATATATATATATATATATATATATATATATATATATATATATATATGAGAAGTAATTAAGATTCGGTTAAATTAGATACTTAAGTTGAAGCACCAAGTCAGTCTGGTATTATCCGCACAGCTCAAAGTAAGGTGAATAAAATCAAAATAAGTAACAGGATATCAAGTAGTAATGCAGTACGACCGTTTCAAGTAGCTTCATTTAATTCAACAATACAATCATTACATCAAATACAACACTATCTTCAGCAGCCTAAATAGGGATTTTCAACAGACAAGGTATATTAATATAATTTTTCTTAAATATTTTAACAGAGCAAGAGGATGGAAGAATTTCATGCTGTCACTATTGTAGCAAGAATAGCTAAGAGAAGAACAAAACTACAATTCTTAGAGTGGCATGGAACACAGTGGGGGTCATAAGGTTGTAATTCATTTCCAATTTATCTATCTCCTTATCATCCACAAAAATGTAAGACTAGACTGCGTATATTTAGAATAAAGAGCAAAGTGAGTTGACAGCTCATAGCTGGCTGTTGGTCATAAAATTCATACTATCATAGGAACCCCACAACCCGCAAGAAAAAGAAACGAAACTTTAGAAAGAGTCAATTAGATAGTAGTAAATGTCTATAAAAGAAGTAGGGTAGGGTAGGGTGACATTAATTCATGATGTTGTCACCAGTTAAAGGGGCAAATACTGAAAATTTAGGATGTTACAATAAAATCCAGGAAAACATTAGAGGCTCAGTGGGAGTCCGTTTATAAACAATATTATTATGTTGCATAGAAATAAAATTTTAAAAGATTTTAGAAAGGGTTACGGTTTGACACAGTGGTGGTGACTCTCAAAGCATGGGTGTTAAAACACCTGAAAGTCATGGACAAGCGGGACAACCCACCCCCAAATACTATCTCGGAGTGATGAACATGGCTATTCAGTTCGCCTCCAATTCGGTTCACACACGCAGACACACACACACACATACGCACACACACACATTATATATACATATATAGATATTATATAATATATATATAATGTGTGTGTGTGCGTGTGTGTGTGTGTGCGTGTGAAAGTCTCTCTGAAAATTACTTAATACAGTTTTTAAGTATAAAGAGGATTTTTTTAAAGTTACTTTTTTCAAAAAATTTTCAAATCTTTTATCAGGATGTTACTAATCATTTTGGAAGAAGTCTTTCGATTAATCTCTTCAAACAGACACACACACACACACACATATATATATGCGCAGGAATGTGTGTGGTAAGAAGCTTGCTACCCTGCTACATAGTTCTGGGTTTAGTCCAACTGCGTGACACCTTATGAATGAATTTGAAAGATGAGAAATGAAAGCCCATCGTATGTATATATATACATATCTGTGTGTGTGTGTGCGCGCGCGCGCAAGTGTGTCCGTGTTTATACCCGCATTGCCGCTTGAGAACCGGTGTTGGTGTGTTTACGCACCCGTAACTTAGCTGTTCTTCAGAAGAGACCGATAGAATAAGTACCAGGCTTTAAAAATATGTACTGGGGTCGATTCATTCGGCTAACAATCGAGGCAGTGCCCCAGCATGGCCGTGGACTACTGACTGAAATAGGTAAAGGATAAAAGATAACATATATATGTGTATGTGTGTGTGTATATATATATATGTGTGTGTGTGCGTGTGAGCGTCCTGCATAACTGGATATTTTCCAGACTAAAAATGGGCCTTTGCGCCTGAAATATAAAGGTTTTATAAAACTTTCCGCATTGTCAGAAGCTTTCTGTTCGTTTTGGGATAGAGTGATTTTCTCAGATGAATCCAGATTTGCATTATTTTCAGACAGTGGACATGTTTGGGTCTGGCGGCTTCCCAATCAAGAATTTGATTTGAAACGACTCCAACCAACTGTGAAACATGGCGGTATCTCTGTAATGGTATGGGGAGCTGTCACCAGCAATGGTGTTCTTAGCTGATCGAATGTGTTAGAACCATAAACTCTGAAAAATACATCGAAATACTTAAGCAAGGACTACTTCCGACGTATTCACACGATAACATAACGAAAATTGAGTTTTTATTCATGGAAGATGGGGCTCCATGCCACACAGCGGAAAGGAATCAACAATGGCTGACTGAAAATAGGATCAAAAAGAATCCTTGGCCGAGCCAATCTCCTAACATGAACCCAATGGAAAATCTTTGGAGCATACTAGATAGAGCTATACGAAAAACTCAACAGAAACCTAAATCTAAAGATGAACTGTTTCGATTGTTGCGTGAGAAGTGGGCAGAAATTCCACAACAGACAATCACAAAACTCATCGGTTCAATTCCAAAAAGAGTTTCTGAATTAAAAACTGCAAACTGAATGTCAACTAGATACTAAAGTATGCAGTCCTACTTATCGATTACATTTCAATTGTTCGCTTTGCGTTTTAAATAAAAGATTTTGAAAATTAAAGGTGTCTATTTACTTCCTGCATGTCTGTGTGTATATGTATATATATATATATATATATATATATATATATATATATATATATACATATATTATATGATGGGTTTCTTTCAGTTTCCTCCTAACAAATCCACTCTCAAAGCTTTTGTCGGCCCAAGGCTATTGTAGAAGACACTTGTCTAGGGTGCTACACAGTTGGACTGAACCCGGGACCATGTGGCTGAGAGGCAAGCTTCTTACCACACAGTCACACCCAACCGGTGTTTATCTCCATAACTAACCATCCTCCCCCCCTCTCTCTCTCTCTCTCTCTCTCTCTCTCTCTCTCTCTCTCTCCATATATATATACAGGGGTTGGACAAAATAATGGAAACACCTTAAAATTTCGAACAAATTTATTTTAATATGGGGTAGGACCGCCTTTGGCAGTAATTACAGCTGGAATTCTACAAGATATGGACTCGTACAAAGTTTGAATTGTTTCCAAAGGAATTTTTGTCCATTCTTCAGTTAAAATAGTCTCCAGTTCTTGTAGTGATGATTGGGGAGGATATCGACTCCTTACTTGTTTTTCTAAAATGCACCATAAATGTTCAATAATATTGAAATTTGGGGACTGTGGTGGCTAGATAAGATGTTCAACTTCACTAGAATGTTCCTCGTGCCATTCAGTAACAACTTTAGCAGTGTGAATTGGTGCATTATCATTTTGAAAGATTGCGTTTCCCTACGGAAATAGTTACGCAATCACAGGATGAATTTGATCAAATAAAATGCTTAAATAGTCTTGACTATTAGTTCTGCCATGAAGTTGAAACCATTGGTGCGGCAGATTTCCAAGATATAGCCCAACCCCACCCACCCCAGATCATCATAGATCCTCCTCCATGTTTAACAGTTGGAAGAGGGTAGTCTGGGTCAAATGCTTCTTTTGGCTATCTCCACACGTATACTCGGCCGGTGGTCGGAAATAAGGTAAAGGATAACTCGTCCGAGAAAATAACATTTTTCCACTGCTCTCGGAACCAATTCTGTAGGTTTTTACTCCACTCTAAACGCTTTGCACTCTAAACGTTTTTGAAAGTAGTGGTTTTCTGATTGCATCCCCCCACCCTACCCCGTGAAATGCAGTTCCTGGCGAACATTTTTTGTGGAAACTGGGTTCTTGAGGTGGTCATTAAGCTCTGCAGTAATTTTGGGAGCTGTACTTTTGTGATCCTTTCTAACAATTCGCGTAACAGTCCGACGGTCACTATCTAAAAGTTTTGGTTTTCTTGCGGAGTTTTGTTTCGACGAGGAGATTTTTACCTCTTTCTTAAAGGCTGTCATTACTTTCGAGACAGTACTTCTTGATACACCAAACATTTCGGCTGTTTTTGTTACGCTACCGTCTGCCATACCAGCACCAACAATTTGACCTCTTTGAAAGTCCGATAGATCTATCATTTTAATGAGTTTTAATTACCTTTTTCTGATGATATCTGAAAAGAAACAGCAATTTTAGCAAAACATATTAGGCAACACTAATAATAAATAAATAAAATATGAAAATAAACAAGCTTTTAGCGGTTTTATAGATATTTCAAAATTATGATGCTATGATGCTAGGTGTTTCCATTATTTTATCCAACCCCTGTATATATGTCTGTATGTATGTGTATATACATATATACATTTATATGTATGTATGTGTGTGTGTGTGTGTGTGTGTGTGTGTGTGTGTGTGTGTGCGTGCGTGTGTGTGTGTGAGTATACATATATACATTTATATGCATGTATATATATATATGTGTGTGTGTAAATATACAAATATCAATGTCTGTGTTTGTCCCCACCATCTCTTGACAACCGGTGCTGGTTTGTTTACATCTCGTAACTTAGCAGTTCGGCAAAAAGGAAGCGATCGAATAAGTGCCAGGCCTTAAAAAAAAGTAAGTACTGAGGTCGATTTGTTCGACTAAAATCTTTAAAGCAAAGCCCCAGCGTGACCGCAGTCTAATGAGTGAAACAAAATGATAAAAGAACACATACACAACCACCTAGACACAAGCACACATACACATACATACATACAACTATGGCACTCCGTCGCTTACGACGTCGAGGGTTCCTGTTGATCCGATCAACGGAACAGTCTGCTCGTGAAATTAACGGGCAAGTGGCTGAGCACTCCACAGACACGTGTACCCTTAACGTAGTTCTCGGGGATATTCAGCGTGTGACAAGGCTGACCCTTTGAATTACAGGCACAATAGAAACAGGAAGTAAGAGTGAGAGGAAGTCGTGGTGAAAGAGTACAGCAGGGTTCGCCAGCATCCCCTGCCGGAGCCTCGTGGGGCTTTAGGCGTTTTCGCTCAATAAACACTCACAACGCCCAGTCTGGGAATCGAAACCGCGAGTCCGCTGCCCTAACCACTGGGCCATTGCGCACATAAAACAAAACAAAAATATCTACATGTGCACTAACTCCAAATACTGTACATATACATAAATAGATGCAATGATTCCCTGATAATAGGCTTTTCCTCTATCGGCAAGAAATCTTGAAATGAAACTGAATAATGGCATATATATTCTTTTTAAATGATGCTCTCATTGTGTTTTAGAAGGCGACAACATGTTTATTTTTCAGTTTTTCTTAAAGATGTGTTGTTCTCCTTCTACACAAGTTGTCTACAGCTGTGCTACTCAAAGTAGTGGTTAGAGGACCGATGCCGGTCTGCGAGCCATCAGCTGCGAGTTTCCAGAAAAGAAAGTAACATTATAAAATGCTTATGTGATATAGTTTTATTTGCTTACAAAATAAATATAAGATTTTTTTTAAATGGTCAACTTTTATTATATTCATTATATATATTGTTTCCGGTATAAATTAATATTAGTAAGAAATATTACCGGTCCCTGGCACACTAAAAAAAAATGCTGCCGGTACGCCTCCATCAGATAGTTTGAGAAGCACTGATCTAAGGGACATAACTCTGGTTTACTCTTTTGATATAACAAGACCTGTAATTTAAAGTATTTGGATTTTAAAAAATGCGCGCAAAGCAACGGGAGGGTGGGGAGAGGAGAGGAACCGAGTTTTTCCCTCATAACTTTTTGGAAAATGTTTTTTTTTTTTTTTTCAATGAAATTTTATATAAATTCCTTTCAAACTGCATACATTGCGATTATAAAGAAATTTGTGGGTAAAATCTTTTACAAGGGGTGTGGAGAGGACTTCGGAAAATTCACAAGATCCGAGTTTTTCCCTTGTAACTTTTAGGAAAATGTTTTTTTTTTTAATGAAATTTTATATAAATACCTTTCAAACAGCATACACTACGATTATAAAGTAATTTGTGGGGAAATCCTGAGGTGGAGAGAGGACTTTCAGAAAAGGTATTTCTATAAAAATTCATTGAAAAAATTCCATTTTCTTAAAACTTATGAGGGAAAAACGTGGATCTTCTGAATTTACCGAGGTCCTCTCCCTACCCTCCCGTTGCTTTGCGCGCATTTTTTTTTTTTTAATATTCGTTTCCTACACATTATTTTACACGCATTGCACTATTTTCTTCTGATTTTCGTTTCCGGGTCAAGTTGTAAACATTAGCCAAGTATTTTTTCATAATAACTGTGAATTAACAGGGTTAGACTAAATAACGCCTCAGGGCTGAGATCTGAGATGTTGTGGATCTTCCTGGTCAAAATCCATTTTGATTTGGTCTCAGATGGCTATCAAGCACCTGTTGAATCTTATTGATGACCTCAAAGCAGTGATGATGAACCAAGAAGTGTGGCAGGAAGACTTTGTTGCTGCAGCCTGGATTGGAACCCAGCCACAATAATAAATAATATTCCGAAAGTCTGCTTTTCCAGTTTCCAGTAAGGGGTGGTGGGGCACAATGAGTAATATTTACTGCATTTTTGCTTTTGGAAAAAGTTTATTTTTGTAAATGTTCACTATCTAACAAAAACTACATCAGCTAAGCAAATGACTTTCTCCAAATGCATTAAAAACACAATAACATACTCAGAACACTATTTCAGAAAATTATCTCCGTTCTCTGAGCATATAAAAAACAAATTTAGATGGGGCAAAATGAGTAAGACAAGACAAGGTAAATTTGCCTTTTCAATTCTCTAGAATTACATTTGGAAAAAACTCATGCACATCAATATTCATTCTTAGACACCAGAAAGATCAGAAAATTAACAAAAATTTAAATACCTTGGTCAACTGAAAGGGAATTCTGGAAAAATGACACAATATGAAATTAACAAAACTTGACTAAATCAAAAAACTCAACATAGAATGTTCTCTATAACTTCTTCAAGATCTGCTGGAGAGGTTCTCGGCAGAATTCTGGTTTAAGCAACTCATATAACCCCTCATAACTTTTTTAATTTTGGGGAATTTTCAAAACATTTTTGCGAATTTGTGTTCTGTACATGAGAATTTATACAACTATGAAAACAATTTTTTTTTTTTTAAATCACAGACAGTCTGAATTTTTTACTTAAATCCCAGCAATAGACCATTAAATGTATTTATAGGGAGAAAGATATTGAAAAGTATCAATATATCAGAGTGACAAAGAAACAAGGATGGTATCAGCTGGTTGGGAGATGTGCTAAAAATAACAGCTAAATAACCCTTAAATCACATACAAAAACTTTGACTTTTTCATAGTCATATGAATTCCAGTGTGTAGAATACAAAATCGCAAAAACGTTTTGAAAATTCAAAAGAAAATTTTTTAAAACGTTGAGAGGTTATAGGGGTACTTAAAGCAGAATTCCATCTGACCTTCTTGCTGATACAATTATGCACCATACAGTAAAGGGAAGAAATTATTGAAATTAGTCATTACTCATTTTGCCCCAGTTTTTTGAAAATTGAAAATTATTAAATTAGACTTTAGTATGAGAAAAAATTGACTCGGAATCCAACAGAGAAAAGAATTTAGATTGTAAAACACCAAATATTCTCCAAATATTTTATTAGCAACCTTAATTTGCAACAACAACAATGGTGGCCCATGTTTACTCCCAAAGATGATGCAAGAGTACAAAAATGGTGATGCGATACTTGCCATGTAATTGTTTTAAACAGGTAGTAAAAAATAATGAGAACTTTGTTAATTATCCATGTTACCCCAGTTACCAATTTTGACCCCATTCCCCTGTAGTTATTTAAAGTATTCGACAAAATGACGAGAAAGAAAGAAAGAAAGAAAAAAATTTGATTTAATAAAAAGCATGTGAGCATAAAAGCAATAATTCTAAAACTGAAAAAAATGCTTTGAGTTTTTGAGAGATGTAATTTTATAATTAAAACTAAATTCAAAATTTAAATTTTTGAAAATTCATTACTCACTTGCTCTTTCATAAAATACGATCAGTTTTCAATGCTCCACTGAAATAATGAAGCTTAAAATGGCAATGTATGCGTGTGCATATTTGTGTGCACGCATGTGTGTGTGTGTGTGTGTGTGTGTGTGTGCATGTGTCTTTAATTGCCAGTGGTCATATGTTGAAAGAAGGAATTTAAGCCATTAAGTCCGAGAGTACTTAAATTTCTGAAAATTACATTAAAATTTTTACAGATGATTGAAAATAGGGTAAAAAGAAAAAATTAATTATTAAAACTCCTTTACTTCAAGTAGAAATGGAAATACTGGGTGTCCTATAAATAAGACACTGAGACAATGTGATATAGCTTATTTAATGTTTTCATTTAGTGTCTTATTTATAGGACAGTGGGACTAAACTAGAAACAATAACTTCTTTCTACCAATCTCTTTATCTTTATATAGATTCATACTCTCCTTCTCTCTCTCACACACATTCACAAATACCTACAAACATTTTGAGAGTGTTTTTTGTTTTCTTTTTGTCTGTCAATGTTCCAAAAGCAGCTACAATTAATTCCCAAGGGAATTGTAGCTGTTTTGGGACTGGGTAGCGGAAGTGATTTTTAATTGAATGAATTGATGTCACTAATGTACTTAAAACTGCAGTCATTTATCTAAAAAGAGGATCCATTACTTTTTAAAGATATGTTTGTTTATTGAATGAGAGCCTCTGCTAGAAAGATTGCCGAGAGGCAGGGGCGTTCCTGTACTGAGTGCTATATATCCTTCATAGCAGGGAGGGGGCTATATCTAGTGTATACTCGGGGCAATTGCCCCCTTTGACCGCCTATAAATCTGACCCTGCCTCCAGTTTTCCATGTCACTTAACTTTTTTCTCAACTACATATGACAGTTCACCAACACATCAAGCTGTTCCTGAAAAAGAGACATATAATCGTCAAATTTAACCCGAACAACACACACACACGCACGCGCGCGTGCGTGTGTGTGTTTCTATTTGTCATCCCTCCACCGCTGGTGTTAATTTGTTTACGCCTCCCGTAACTTAGCGGTTTGGCCTTAAGAAATTATCAATATTGAGATGGCTGATAGCGACGAGATAGCATGATTGTTAGCACGCTAGACAAAATTCTTAGCTGTATACCGTCAGACTTTACATTGAGTTCAAATTCAGCCGAGGTCGACGTTTCCTTTCATCCTTTCGGGGTCGATAAAATATATACCACTTGGGTACTGGGGTCGACGTAATCGACTTAACCCAACCCCCGAAATTGCTGGCCTGGTGCCAAAATTTGAAATCAATATTGAGATGACTGGGTGACTTCGTTCGAAAGTTTAGAAGTTAGATAACTCACATGAATGGGAAAATGACTTTTCATAGAGAATTAATTCCCTTTAATTAAGTTATTCATTGTATACATAAAATTTTATCAAATATTGAAGTGTATCAGGCTTTCTTCGAAGTAGTTTAAGCTTCTTTCGCATAATCTACCGTCTGTCCACTGATCCTCTATACCAATTCGCTGCTTAACTTTCCCAATGCAACGCTTTGACATGAGATTGTATCTTTGTTGAGATATCTACATTGATTTATCAGGGCCCTCTTACATGGAGGATAGGGGTTTCATTCGTTGCTTGACCTTTCCGTCTCCTCTCCATGCCTCGGTCACTGGTTAACACTTTGTTTTCTTTAATAGACAAGTAATAATCAAGAGACATAGAGAGTGCATTAAACGTTTTTGGTCTGTTTGTAGTCAGTCGCTGTTGCAAATTTGTATTGCATTTCCAGTAGATCTTACCCTTCATACCACTCTAGTCACTTCAGACTCCTGCATTAACAACAAATACCATTCTTACTAGCAAGAAGATTCACGCTTGTGTATGTCACATACAAATGTCCTATAGAAAAGCCTTTTGTTTTAGGCTTATCCGTGAATCTCATAGCTCGTCAGCTTCGCCAAATACTACTTGAAAACCTGTCTCTAAACGGTGTACTTACAACAAGTCAACTTAGAAGAGAACATCCTACACAAAGATTCTTTCTATGGGATGTATGGAGTTCAAATGCTTCTCAAACTTTCAAGTGACTTGTCTATTTAAAAGTACAACCACTGCTTAGAATAATGAACTAGTATAGTGGCGCCTTGAGAGTTAAGTGTTTTAGACATGGACAGTGTATTCATGACGTAGACTACTAACCTTTCGACTAATAGAATAAACTGATAGTTGACTGAGCCTCCCACGACCGTCAAACGTGTGTGTATCTTTTACTTGTTTCTGTCATTAGACAGCGGCTATGCTGAGACACCGCCTTTAGTCGAGCAAATCGACCCCAGGACTTATTCTTTGTAACTTAGTACTTATTCTATCGGTTTCTTTTGCCAAACGGGGACGTAAACACACCAGCATCGGTTATCAAGCTATGTTGGGGGGACAAACACAGATACACACACACGTCTGTGTGTGTATATATATATATATATATATATATATATATATATATATATATATATATATATAAACTTAGATATGTTTCAACCAAAGATTGGTCCAGGTCATGTCTAACTTAATGGCACCACTTGATAGGATTATCTAAATCCTTTTTACAGTCATATATGATGGGCTTCTTTCAGTTTCCGTCTGCCAAATCCACTCACAAGGCTTTGGTCGGCCCGAGGCTATAATAAAAGACACTTGCTCAAGGTGCTACACAGTGGAACTGAGCCCAAAATCATGTAGTTGGTAAGCAAGCTACTTACAACACAGCCACTCCTATAATAATATTTAAATTTTATATTTTGAAAGCATGACTGTTTCTCACACAAATGTTACATTACTGACGTATGCCAGTACTGTAGAAAAAAAATTCAGTAGACATCTTTATTATAAAAGTATGGATATGCAAAAGAGACATAATGCTTGCTGTGCAAAATTTATACTTTAGGACATAAGATTTGCCACAACAGATACCTCTGCTACTCAACCAAGAGTCTAAGGCCCAAGGAATGAATATTAATGTCTAAAGTGGATTTCTATAAACTTTAATCCTTTAGCATTTAAACTGACCATATCCAGCCCAAATATCCTGTTTGATGCTCAAACTAACCAGATCTGGCCTCTCACACCTACCTTACAATCTCATTCTAAAAGTAATGAATGACATCTTTGAGATCTCAAAAGTTTGAGGCAAAGCATGATTAACTGAAAACAATGTGAATAAGTAAACATTACATTTGATAGAGTAATCTGAATATTCTTACCTAGTCTAGGCACAAGGCCCGAAATTTTTGGTGATGGGGGCCAGTTGATTAGATTGACCCCAGTACACAACTGGTACTTAATTTATCAACCCCCGAAAGTCAACCTCAGCAGAATTTGAACTCAGAATGTAGCAGATGAAATACCGCTAAGCATTTCACCTGGCATGCTAACGTTTCTGAATATTAAAGGGTTAAACCATATCAATTCACAATCATCAACTTAACCCATATTTCAGCCTTTGTCTCTCTGAAATTTCCCATTTGTTTACTTTTTTCCCTGTTCCTCTCCCCCCTTTTCTTGTTTATTATTGCTTGCAAGGTAAAGAAGCTTGCTTTGCAGCCACAAAGTTTAGTCCTACTGCACTGCACTTTGGGCAAATGGCTTCTATAGCTCTAAGTTAACTAATACCTTGTGAGTGAATTTGATAAATGGAAACTGTGCGGAAGCCCACAGTACATAAATGTATGAATGTGTGTGTGTGTGTGTAATTGTGTCTTTGTGCTTGTGTTTGTCTACCCCACACAGCTTGACAACTGGTGTTGGTTTGTTTATGTCCCTGTAACTTAGCAGTTCAGTATAAAGGATCAATAGAATAAGTACCAGACTTCAAAAAATAAAGACTGGGATCAATTTGTTTGATTAAACCATTCAAGGCAGAGCTGCAGTCCAAAGACTGAAACAAGTAAATGGTAAAAGGTTGTGGGTTGCCATAATTGATCCTGCTGTGATCAACTTTGCCTTTCAGTGAAAAAACAATGAAAGTACGCAAGTGAAATAAAGAAATTGAAAGACCTTTCATCAATGCTGCTAAGAGTTTTTGACTAAAACTATAGAAAACAGGATGGAACCAAATGTAGTTGGCTTAGGTTTGAATTATTCTTCATTTCTCTTTCTCATTACAATGTATCTCTATTTGTCTGTCCGTCTACCTTTAAATACTTTGAGAGAAAAGTTGGACCTAAGAAGCATCAGTTGTGGTGTGCAAGAGAGACGATTGCGCTGGTATGGTCATGTGGCAACAATGGATGAGGATAGCTGTGTGAAAAAGTGCCACACCCTAGCGGTTGAGGGAACCTGTGGAAGAGGTAGACCCAAGACCTGGGATGAGGTGGTGAAGCACGACCTTCGAACATTAGGCCTCACCGAGGCAACGACTAGTGACCGAAACTGAACCAAATTTGATGACTGGCATCTGTGCCAGTGGAGCGCTAACAGCACCATCCGAGTGGGATCATTGCCAGAGCAGCTGCCTGGCTTCTGTGCCAGTGGCATGTAAAAAGCACCATTTGAGCATGGCTGTTGCCAGTACTGCCTGACTGGCCCTCGTGCCGGTGGCACGTAAAAGCACCCACTACACTCTCAGAGTGGTTGGCGTTAGGAAGGGCATCCAGCTGTAGAAACTCTGCCAGATCAGATTGAAGCCTGGTGCAGCCATCTGGTTCACCAGTCCTCAGTCAAATCGTCCAACCCATGCTAACATGGAAAGTGGACGTTAAACGATGATGATGATGATGATTAATGCTTGTTAGTGGCTCTTACCGATGCCTTGGGTTAAACTCAACTCACCTTGTCAGCTTAAAAGATTATCATAGTCTATAAGATGGTGCTTTTTGTGGCCGAGTTGTTTTGACTATTATTTCTAGCAATACTGGTGCTGAATAGCACCTTCAGTTGCTTTAGTGATGTATATATTTTTGCCTTTTGGTATAAAAATTGCTAAACAAGCCACCCTTATTTATATATATATATATGTTTGTCTCTTACATCTTATTTGTACACCTGTCTCTCACATTTTGTCCATCTGTTTGGCTTTCTCTCTTACACACACCTCTTTATCTAACACATTTTTTTGTTTCCATCAGATTGTTTATCTGTCTGTCTCTGTCTCTGTCTCTCTCATGCACATATACACACATACACCACAAATTTCTTCTCCTTTCACTTACAAGCATGGCTGAAAGAAAACACGAAACAAAGTAAAGAAAAGGTAACTAACAATAGAGAAAACACACACACACACACAAATAAATAAATATTGAATTATCCATACACAGATTATCAAACCAAATCCAATAACAACAAAATATATCAGATTATTTTTTATTATTATCAATTTTATATATATATACTTTTATATTTTAGGTTACCATCATTTTCATGTGTACCAAATCAAAGTCAATTGGTAACAAAATTCATATTCAGTTTTTTTTAGTTTTTTATATCATTTTTTTTTCAGTAATTTTTTTTTAAATATTTTATTTTTGTTTTTCTTTCCTTGAACCAGTCAGCACATTTTTTTAATTTTATTTTGTTGCTTTCTTTTTGTTACTTTCCAGCAATTAAAATTCCCACCTTATTCCCTGATTATTCACTTGTCTTTAAAATTAAAGAAGAGAAACAAGATGTGAAGGAAAAAAATGAAAGGGTGGAGACAGGGGCAGTTGCTGGTCGTTTCCTTCTTCCCGTTTTATTTATTCATTTTTGTTGACAACACCCAAAATTTGTTCTATTAACTGAATTTGTTGGTTATCTAAAATAAATAAAGTAGAATAAAATGAAATAAGAATAATTAAGACTAAGTAGTTTTAAGTGTGATTTTGATTAACTCTGATTTCAACTTATTTTATACACTTTCATACTATAGAGATGGCTAATATGTCCTCCTTATATACAGTGTTTTTCTTATAACCAAATCATGAAATCAAGCCAGTCACTATCAGTCTTCAAATATTTAAGGGAAATAGGACATTAGCCATTTCCTTAAAAATGACTTTCTAATTAGCTTACAGGCAATAAGATGAAAAGTAAGATGGATGATAAACAGATTAAGTTGGGGAAGGAAAAAAAAAAACTAAAAAATTCACCCAACCTCGCTTTGGTTGTCATAGACAAATAGCCTCAGATTTACAAAGGAAAATAGGTTAAGGGGATTACATGGCATTAATGCCTTTCTCAAAAGAATTACTGCTATCAGTGAAGTTAAAAGAAATGGCTACAGCTGTGAAGTGAAATAGCATTACAATCACTTACTCAACTCCAGCTTAGCCAAATTATAATGCATTATAATAATTCTATTATAGGCACAAGGCCTGAAATATCTGGGGAGCTGAGTCGACAATCAGATTAACCCGTGCTCAACTGATACTTTTTTTATCAACCCCAAAAGATGAAAGGAACAATTGACCTTGGCAGAATTTGAACTCAGAACATAAAGAGAGACAAAATGCTCCCAAACATTTTGTCGAGCAAGCTAAGAATTCTACCAGCTTATCACCTTATAATTCTTTATACTTTTACTTGTTTCAGTTATTTGACTGCAGCCATGCTGGAGTGCTGCTGCTTTAAAGAGTATTAAGTATAGAAATTGGCCCCAAGACCTATTCTTTGTAAGCCTAGAACTATTTTATCAGTCTCTTTTGCCGAACCACTAAGTTAGACACATAAACACACCAACATTTGTCAAGAGATGGCAGGGGGACAAACACAGATACACACATATAAATATACATTATATATATATATATATATATATATATATATACACACACACACACACACACACAAAAGGGTTCTTTCAGTTTCCATCTACCAAATCCACTCACAAAGGTTTGGTCAGCCTGAGGCAATAATAGATGCTTACCCAAGGTACCACACAGTGGGACTGAACCAAGAACTATGTGGTTGGGAAGCAAGCTTCTTACCATACAGCCACACCCACGCATAATGATTTCAAAAAAAAATAAGTTGGTGAGTTGGCAGAACCATTAGCACACCAAGTAAAATACTTAGCAGCGTTTCATTCATCTCTATGTTCTGAGTTCAAATTCTGTTGCAGTCGACTTTGCTTTTCATCCTTTTGGGGTCAATAAAATAAGTACCAGTTGAGCACTGAGACTGATGTAATCAACTTACCCCCTTGCCCAAAACTGCTGGCCTTTTGTCAAAATTTGAAAACAATATTAAGGCATTTCATCCATGCATATGTTTTGAGTTCAAATTCTACCACAGTTAACGTTGCCTTTCACTCTTTTGGGGTCAATAAAGCAAGTACTGGTTGAGTACTGGGGTCAACGTAATTGACTTGCCCTCTTCCCCAATGTTTCAGACCTTGTGACAAAATGTGAAACCAATACTGATTTCTTAAAACAGGCACAAAGCCACAAATATGGGGGAGGGGTATAATTGATTATGTCAATTTCAGTATTTTACAGGTATTTATTTTACTGACCTTGGAAGAATGTAAAATAAAGTTGGTCTGAGTGGGATTTGAACACAGAATGTAAAGAGCCAGAACAAATACTGCAAGGCATTTAGTCAAGTACTCTAAAAATTCAGCAAAGTGTAGTTAGTTCAATATGGGCAATACTGATCTACTTTTGGCATTTACTGTGTCATCTTTAAAGGGTTTAACCCTTATGCATCTAGCCATTTAGATCCAGCCTCTCATTCCTACCTAACAATGTCATTCTAAAAATAACAATCACATCAGCGAAGTCTCAAAGCTTTGAGATAATGCAAGTTTAATTCAAAACAACATGAATACACAAGCATTACATTTGACAGAGTAATTTGAATGCTAAAGGGTTAAATCTGGAGTTTAAATGTAGATCAACAAAACTCAATACTAAAAGAACATTCATATCCCAGCACTTTGTAGTTTCTGTCACTCTGGCAATAATGGTTTCTAACATATACACAAAGCCTCAAAGTTTATGAGGATGAGTTGATTATGCTTGATCTCAGTAATTTAACTAGTTCTATATTCTATCAACTCATAAGGATGAAGGGCTATGTTGAGCTGAATTTGAAGTATAAAAGTAAAAGGACATAAATGAATACCACAAGGTATTCATTTTGTTTGTCACTTAATCAATTCTGCTAATCTAAATAACAATAACAGAAAAAGAATGGGAAAAATAAAGACAAAAATTCAAGAGAAAAAATGACTAGTATGATAGAGTGTGGACATTTAGAAAGCAGAAGCTATAAGGTTTCAAAACTAAAGGTACCTTCAAAGAAACAGAGAATTTACCAAAAAGGATAAGCCAAAATTCTTCAAATGAATACTTTTGTAATTATACTGAATTCAGGAATCCCTTTTCTAAAACAAATCCAGTCATTTACATGCAGATGCCAATCACAGACAAAAATAAATCAATAAATAAGTTAAAATAACTGGTAGCAATATTTAACATTGAGAAGACAGGAAGAAGGAAATTGGGAGGAGAAAGGAGGAAGAAGAGGAGTAGAAACAATATTCATAAACATAATTTTGCTTCAAAGTGGTATGAACATAAACAGCAGTATAAGAATGTTTGACTGATGCTAAACTCTTGATTACAAGAGGCAAGGTTATTTGTAGATTAGTCAAAATTTGAGCAACAAGGACTTTTTCTTTTTTGTGTGTTTGTGTTTAACTTAAGAATATGGTCAATTGTCTGTGTTGAGGGGAAGAGTTTCAGGTCAACTGAATAAACACCAATAATTTTACTAGTATTTGTATTGATATCCCCCACCCCACTTTTTTCTGTTTCCTTTTCTTTTAGATCTTTGAGGAACAAAAGGTAAAGACAACTGGAGTAGGATTTAAACTCAGCATGTCAAACCACAAAGTTAAGTATACACCATTCAAGCCATTGTGTTGTAGTTTTATGCCATTTCCACCAATCCACCATTTTGTCAACCAACACAAATGATTAAGTAGTAATTAATTATTATTTTGGTACAGACCTGATCTACTTTCTTTGTATTTTTTTTCTTTTTTAAGACAGCAAAAAGAGAGTAAGAAAATAAAAGTCAACAAATTCAACTCCCTTCAAATATTTTTGGTATTCATAATGGTACAGACTTTTGTAAAACCTTGACAGAAGAAGCAATGTCAACTCCCGAGTGATACTGAAAATAAACATCCATAAATACATACATGATGAAATTATGACAGATTCCCCTGTTGATTTCACCATTGAATACTCAGTTGTTCAATCAACTGAGTTACTCTTTAAATTCTTTATATCATAGGCACAAGGCTTGAAATCTGGAAGAAGGGGCTAGTTGATTATATGAATACTCAACAGGACAACTTCTAATCGTAACTCCAGTGCTGGATTGGCACTTATTTTACTGACCCTAAAAGGATGAAAGACAAAGTCAACATTGGTGGAACTTGGATGCAGAACATAAAACTTGAAGAAATGCCACTAAAGCATTTTTCTGGCATGCTCCTTTCAGTAACAATCATCCTTTCAACTATTGGGTTGTCTGGAAAGTTTGTGCTAATTTATAGTAGCTTACCTTTCGACTTATTTGCCATGAAACCACCTCAATTCTGGGAAGAGGGTATTTTCGAGTTAAAGGAAAGATGGAGACGCATTGTGGAACAAAATGGTTCATATTTGCTTGATTAAAAATGTAATGGAAAGTATTTATTGACCTTTTTCTCTACTTTAAAAATCAGCACGAACTTTCAGGACAACCCAATATAAACACAAGGTCTGAAATTTTGTGGGGAGGGGACTAATTACTTATACTGACTCCAGTGCTTGACTAGTATTTATTTTATCAACACTGAAAAGATGAAATACAAAATCAACCTTGGCAGGATTTGAACTAGGAATACAAAGCTATGAGAAATGTCACTCAGCATTTAATTTAGCATGCTAACAATTCTGCCAGCTTACCACCTTAAATTGCTCTTTCAACATAAAAATAAGCAAGTATTTAATAGACATATTTACACTTACATAATTCTCAAAACCAAATGACCAAATCAATAACACAATATGTGACTACTCTGGCTCCCACTGAACAACCAGTACAATCCATCTGATGGGCTTCCCTACAGTTTCCTTGCACCTGATTTCATTTGCAAAGCTTGGTTTAACTTGAAGCCATGGCAAAAGACATTCGACCAAGCCATCATGTAGTGAAATCAAGCCTGGGACTTCATGATTCCAAAGCAAACTTCTTCAACACTCTGCCAAGTCAGCAAGCATATGCATATAGTGTGATATTTAGTTTTGATTTCTGCTATCTCTGCCAATTCATCAATTTAGAAAACTAAATAAATTAATGAGTGACAATGTAATCAGTTGTTAATGAAGACAACCATCTTCAGAAGCGAATAAAGTGACTGACTGATTCCAAGTCTGTTAGTAGAGATAGAGTGACCATACTCATCAATGTTTAGATATAGCCTAGAATAATCAGTTTACAATCACAGAAGACAATGTCTCTCTCTATCTCTCTCTCTCTCTATCTATCTATCTATATATAAAAACACACTAACCACTCAGATCCTTTATTAGTAAATAGTACAAATGTGTATACACATATACTTTATTTGTGGGTTAACAAGGCTACAATTGGTTTCAATGGTAGCCTTGTTAACAGCAATTATCAAGCCTGCCACATTGGGATGTTGGTACTCAACTCCATCTTCTGGATAAAGAATTCTCATTTTTGATATTAGAGTATATTCTTTTATTGGTTTCAGCCAGAGACTGGAGCCATGCTAGAGCACTGCCTTTCACATGGTAATTGGTAGCACTGAATAAAGCTCAGTGGAGAAGCTCATGTTTCTTAACCATCGCCAACTTAGAAGCAACAAGAATCAAAACTCCAAAGGAGAAAAGAACCAAGCACAGAGCCAGGTCCAATCTAGCTCCAGGTGATGATCACCACTGCAACAGGATATGCAAATACTGGATAGGCCTGTATTCCTATATGAAATGGCAACAAAACATTAAACTGAGAACACTGCAGCTGTTTCCTGCTAAACCCTCATTCACCAAAACAACAAGACAGTCTAATTATCATTTAATGTCCACTTCTCTAAGCTTTCATGGAACAGATAGACCTTGTTGAGGTAAATTTTTTTCTAATGCTGGATGCTCTTCCTGTCACCAACCCTTACCTGTTTCCAAGTAAGGTTGTTCTATTTTTCCATGGAAAACTGGAAATGAACAACACTTATATGACAGTGATGCTCATTTACAATCATTACATGATATCAAGACACAGGTACACACACACAAACAAACAACAGGCTTTTTTTTCAGTTTCTGTCAACCAAATCCATTCACAAGGCTTTGGTCAGCCCAGGCATGTAGAAGACACTTGCCAAAGATATTGTACAGTAGGAATGAACCCAAGATCATATCGTTGAGAAGCAAGCTTAACCATATTCACACCTGCATCTCTCTGTATATGTGTATGTATATATATATTACATACACACATATGTGTGAGTTTATGGATACAGATATATAAAAAAGTAAATCGATTCCCATTGGTTTTGTTGAGTATTTAGTTGTTCAATCAACTAAACTACTTGCTCACTGAAATTAGCATGTAAGTAGCTGAATATTCCACAAACACTTGTCTACCATTAATGTAAACCTCAAGCAGAATCACCATGACACAGAAGCATGATGACAAAGCCAGACATTTGAATTTGGGGTATAAAACCCTCTGATGGATGTCCATTTTCTATTTAACCAATTTTACTGACAAGAATTGAGTTAACCCGAGTCTACAGAAAATGACACTGGCACAAGATGTCACACAGTAGGATTAAATGCAGGACCTCATGACTGCAAAGCAAACTTCTTGACCATTTGGCCACATCATCCATGCAGATATACATATTCACTCACCCATACACACATATGTACATTGATACATACATAATTTGCTTTGGATTTTACTGATCGTGGTTATTAGCTGGGTGACTTCCAATGTGTAATGGAGTAGTGGCGCACACTGTAGGAATACAAATAAGGATTCCTATTTTATCATCCAGTCACAAGATTAATTAGCAATTGAAATTTTTTAATGATGTCAGGTATTCCACAAATTCAATCCTTGTAACAATATTTACTACACATCATAAGGTGAAGAAATAGAATACATGAAGATAAGTGAATAATGACAGTTGATCTGTATTTTCTAGTGGTTCAGAAATGCCTGCTGATTTTGGTTTATATATAATATACTGATTATGAATAAATTGCCATGCTATTGAAACATTAGTAGCATGTATTGAACTGTCACTATCCATTCATATATATATATATATATATCAACTAGATCATTGTAAGTTCCTGTGCCAGTACCCAGATCACAGTCATGCAACTTTGTGTGTCATGCAATGACTCTTCCATAATGTTTGCTTCAGTGTCAAGGTCTCAAATCAAGTCACTTGCTAGACAGATACAACTCTGGAATGTGAGTATATGTATACATCATGTACACATAAGCAATAAAATAGAACCTCTCACATGCATAAAGACATATACAAGTCCCATAATCATTAAGAATATCTTAGCCTGAAGCAGTGTGTCAAGAGTAGCTAAGCCTGGCAGAGCCCAAGTCCTTACTCAAGACAACATTCATCAAATGACTTGGATAGAAAACAGCAGAGAATATTAATGAAACAGTGCTTCTGCTGCTTACAACATTACGTAGCACCGTCTTACAATGACTATAATAAAGTGGGCTAGGCTGCAAACTGGACATAGTGTGGCAATAGAATAGATACTTTATGTTCTTCAGCCAGTTAAATAATACAAATGACAATAACAGTGATGTGCTCTCTTTCTCACTCTTACACAATATATATATATATATATATATATATATATATATATATATATATATAAGATGCATGCAGGCATACAAACACACAATATGTATATACAGATACATACATGTGCACACATTTGTACAATGAGAGGATTATATATATGTATGTATGTATGTATGTATGTATGTATTCACATTTCAAGCATGTATGCATAAGTCCTTTCTTTTCTTTCACCTGTGTCCCTTCCCTCTTTTCCCAAAAACTCTTAATTCAAAATTAATAAATAATAATCCAAATAAATGAAGTATTTTTTAATTTTTGATTTATTGACTGATTTCTTTTTTCGTCTTTTCTTGTCAGATTTACCATCATTGTAAAAGCAATGTATCAAACTGCTTTATATTAACACACACCAGCCAATGAGGGAAGTCTTTATGCAGTTGCTCAGCCTGCTTAGAAATAGCAGTCAAATTTCCCTCAGATCACACCCTACCGTCTTGACAAAAAAACACACACACAAACAAAAACACATTGGACATACAAAAGACTGGACGGCCAAGGCTGGACTGCCTTTGATCAGGGCTAATCTGGAGTAAAACAAGACCATCACAAACAGTAATATATTTACATGTACCTTCCTTATACAGCTGAACAGAGAAGGAACTATGACATGAAAATGCCTCTTTAACACTTAACAGGTCACAAGTCAGCCTTGTGAAATTTCAGTTCTCTCTCCAAGCTACACCTGGAAATTACAAGTAGAAAGAGGTAAATTCGTTTTTTTTTTTTTGGCTTTTTTTTTCCATGCTGGCATGGGCTGGTCTTTAACAGTTCACTCATGCCTCCAACTTACCCTCACCAGGGGCATAACAGCACTCAGCAGTGATTATAGAAATATCTCAGGTAAGTATAATGACGATAGCATAGCAATATACATATAAATACATACACACACACATATACAAGTTGTGTGAAAACTGTAGTGGTGTATGTGTATTTATTTATATATATATATATATATATATATATATGCACACATGAGAACTAGAGTGATGATAGCAAGCTGACATTCATTGATAAGATACTATCTATTCCTCGGTGAATCATTGACAGTTTAGTCTGTATGTGTGCACATAAATGTGTGTTTGTATTTACACATATGTTCATCTACAAATATGTCAGGTGGCACAAGAAACACCTGATCAAACCATCAACCATTTTAAACAGAAGCATGCACCAACATGCCAGTGGAGTATAACAGTTACTCTTTCCTCATCCCACTACTACAACATCTAACCCCATTCACCCCTCCTCCATATATTTGGCAGGCATCATTATAAACTCCTATCATTGTTTCCTTTTTTTCTTCTTTTTCTATCATCTTTCTTTCAATCTAAAAAGAGTTACTAAAATGTGTTTGATGTTTAAGAAGGAGAAAGATTAAATATTTTGACCATAAGAAATTTGAAGAAAAAATATCAATTTGTGTGTGTGTGTGTGTGTGTGTGTGTGTTATATTCTTTATTAGTGCAATTATTCTTGTGTTACCAAGTAATTTATCTGCCCTATTAACTTCATTAGGTAGGAGCATAAGATTTGTGGCTTTCATCTCTTCTCCATGAAATAGTTACAACTAGAACCAAATCTGGGTCACATCACAGACGCAGATCACTGAAAGCTTATAGCATAAAATTCAGCACTTGACATGCATGCATGCATTCATTCTATATATATATATATATATATATACAAACAAACACACATACATACACAGGAGTTCAGGAGCATAAAAGGGAGAATAAGTGTTCAATATTTACAGTTGATTCATCCTTCTATTTGCTACCTGAACAAAAAGCAGAAGGGGAAAAAAATCCTTGTGAATCATCAGTTTCAAAATATAAAATTCCTTTTGCTTCCCCAAAGGCCAAAATTTTGATATTCTGATACATTAATCTCACTAAAGTAAACCCAAAATAAAGCTTTCATAGTTTTCTTTTTCTTTTTTTTCTTATCTTCAGTCATTTCATCTAGGGTTAAAAAGAGAATCTATCAGTTTTCGCCAGTGAGTACTGAAGTTGCTCAATGAACTGAACTGCCTATTCATTGAAGCCTAATACCAGTGGCTGAGTATTCCACAAGTGCTTGTAGCATTAGCATAACTCTCAGGCAGAATCAGTGTGACAGTATGTTTGACAAAGTTGGTTCCATTTGACAAGCTTCCTACATAGTTTACACCCACCCGTTTTCACTTATTCATTTGACCTGATGCTATGGTACAATTCCTGTATATATACATAATGAGTTTGACTGACTGAAATACATGTAAGAATATAAGAAGCACAGAAGTAAACACTTTCTTCTCAGTCTTATGTAGCACCTACTGACACTCTTGATTGAGCGTGTATACAAGTGGGTCTGTTTCCACATACAAGTGAGTTTGTTGTACTTGTTGATTAAAAAAAAATTTTTTCTTTTATTTCTTATTTCTATATTTTATCATCATAGGTCTTAGACATTTAAATTGATAAACAGACTAACAGAAACAGAGAGAGAGAACAATGTTTCGGTTTGTTACTTTTTTTGCAACAAAAAATAGGAAAAAATATTCTACAAGTAGAAAAGCAAATTTACAATAGGTATTACAAGAGGGGGTGAAAACAGTTGACTGCTTCCCCAAACGCCAGTTTCTTCTTTTTCCTCCAGTTGTTGTTGTTGTTGTTGTTGTTTGCCCCTGGAATCGATAGCCATAAAATAGGACGACGACGAATGGATTCCATGATGGATTTAGTTTATACACAATTAGCAAGTTCTTCTTGTTCAGCAGGCTGCGACAGATAGCAGCCATAAACGGCAGCTAACAGTGCTGCAGTGACTGTGATGCCTATACTGATGGAGATGATGATGACAATGATATTGATGATAGTAGTAGTGGTGATGGCGGTAGTTGTTGTGATGGCAATGATGATAATGATGATGTTTATTATAATGAGAACAATGGGAAATGACATCCTACACACATAACTATCATCTCCGCCAAAGTTGGTTTCCGAGCCAGTCAAGAGCTTGATACAACCTACAAGAAGGAAAAATATAACAAACATTAAGTGGGGTGAAGCTGTTTGATAAGAGGAGGATTGAGGGATGTAATGGGAATGCTGGGGTTGGAGGAATCGGAATGGTTGGCAAGGGTGAATGGAGTGAGATGGTATGGGCATGTGTTGAGGAGGGACAAAGAGCATGTTCTGTGGAGGGTGATTGTGTTTGAGGTAAAAGGAGCGCAAAAGCGAGGTAGACCAAAGAAAAGGCAGAGGAGGAGATTAAGAAGGTTGGTTTGAAAAAGGAGGATGCCCAAAACCTGGTGAGATGGTTGCTATGACATTGAGGTAGATCCGGCCACCCCCATTAACGGGGACAAAACCTGGATTTAAAACAGTGGATGATGACGAAGTTAAAAGTTTGAAAAAAAAAATATGAAAAAGAAATGAAAACATCAGAAGAATTAAAAGCTTAATAACATATTAAGTGAACAATGATCTAAAATTAGAAAGATAACTACTTCAAACCAGACTTATTGCACTTATGTGCAACATATATCATTTCATATTTGTTTCTCTATGCTTACATGGGTTGGATAGATCACTAGCAAAGCATCTCACAACTTGTCTTTTATCATACTCTTTATGAAGTTCAGTTTCCTAAGATCAACTTTCACCACTTCTTCCCATGTTTTCTTTGACCTTTTCTGCATGTTCCTTCCACATAACTTCATACATCTTTATGTAATTGGCATCTGCTATATGCATCACATTTGTAGCAACTCAGTTTTCTCACTTGTACATTCTTCAATTTTTCTTTCAGCTCATCTGTGCTATATTACTTATGTATACAAATATTACCCATCCAGAGAGCTATGTTGGCTTCAGTACTTTCCAGTCCTCATATTTCTCCTACATGCAATGCCCATTTTTCACTACCATACAACATTACACTTTGTACAAGGTCTGATCAATAAATATTTGGACTGTTGCCATAGTAACAAATCAAAAAATATGCAAGTGTGAAGACTCTTTGCAAAGACTGACCTTGAACTCTGCTGTGCATGCACACTAAGTTTTAATACTCTAGCCCAAATCTGCTGTTTACAGCAATGCTTGGAAAGAAGGTGTGTAGCATGTGATTGTCACATTAATCATGATAGAGAAAGTTATCATGGCAATACCAGCTCAGAGGCCTGTGCAAAGTTGCAGAAAGTGTATGGAAAGGAATGTATGAACCGCACACAAGTGTACGAGTGGTTCACACATTTCCAAGATGGCCAAAAGAAATGTCGATATTGATGAACGTTCTTGGAGACCTGCAACCTGCAGAACTGAGAAAAATATCACAGATGTGTGTGCAGCTGTGAGGGGAAATTGTCAAAACACCATCCATGAGTTATGGTTCAGTTCAGTCCATTATCACTGAAGATTTGGGTATGAGATGTGTCGGTCAAGTTTGTGCCAAAACTGCTTTCAGCTGACCAAAAAGACACAAAGGTTTCAGTTGCACAAGATCTTAAAATATATGGTAGCATATGTTTATTTTGGTTACAAGATCTAATCCCAAAGTGATCAAAATAATAAAGTAAAAGTAATTTCTAAGGAAGCTAGCGATGATCTGCATCAGTAAATAATGAGTACAAACAATTCTAATATGAAGTCAATTGGTTTGCCATAATGATGTAGTAAAGCCTAACATTTTGGGTAGTGTAATGTTTGAGAGGGAAAGAGAGGGGAGGAAAGAAAATGTTTTTTTTTTGTTGATACTGGAATAGATTGATTAGGAGAGAGAGAGAGAGAAAAAAGAAAATAGAGAATTAGACAGGGTAAAGTCACAAGATAAAACATGCACTGACAGGACATAATAATCTAAGCAGAAAGAATGCTGGAAAATTTAAAAAGCAAAGTAAGGAGAGAGTAGAAGTTAGAGGAAAGGAAGATAACTGGGAAATAATCAATAAGAATGCTGTCAAATTTTATAAATAATATATATTGTGGCCAGTTAAACCAAAACCTACCAAAACATTTGTAAATTTATCTGGTACCTCAAGTCAATGTGACCATCATCTTTAAATTCTATCCCCATGCCACTTATTTTCACCAAATGGTCCTTTGTTCTCCAATAATCAAACTTGTACTCAAGTATGATTATTATCATTAATATTACCATAAGGATGCTAAGGTGGTAGAAATGGTAGAAAGCTAAGTAAAGCATCCTGCAATATTTAGTTGTGTCTCTTTACATCCTGAGTTCAATTTCTATTGAGGTTGACTTCTGCTTTTCACATTTCATGATAAATAAAGTGAAGTACTGGCAGTAATTTAATCAACCATACCATTCCAGCCACATCTGCAGTTGTGCACCAATTATAGATATAGTTATTATAATAATTGTAATCATAGATATAGTTATTATAATTGAAAGTGGAAAACCATGACCCTCCTCTTCATCATCATCAATATATTTTAAGCTTGTTTTTCCATGGACAAGTCTGCCACAGAGCAGAGCACTGGATGAAATATGCCTTCAGTATTTAGTTACTTCTACATTCTTGAGCTCAGTTCTAGCTAGGGAACAACTTCATCTCACCCACATAGCTTCAGACTCAACACAGAGGTCTACATCAAGTGCCTGGAGGTAGTGCTGCCCTGGGTCAAGGATGGCTGCTGGAAGACCCTATGTCTGGCAACAGGACTCTGCACTATGCCACACAAGCAGGAGAACACAGTCATGGATGTCAGACAATTTCTGCAACCACATCACCCCTAACATCTGGCCACCTAACTCCCCACACTGCAACCCCTTTGATTATGTGTGAGGCACAGTTGAGCAAGAGACCAACAAAACTCCTTGTAATACCAAAGATGAACTGAAGGCAAGGATTATGGAAGCATTTACCAACTTAAACAAGGAAACCGTCCAGAAGAGTAGCATGAGATTCCGAAGTTGCGTGGAGGCTGTGGTTGAAGCCAATGGTGATTTTATTGAAACAATTTACTCTTTAGTATTTCAAGATATTTTTATGTAATTTTGGTAAATATATCTGTTCAAATAAGATGTCGTGGTATTTTCATTTTTGCATAATTCAGATGACAATTTATTCATCCCCCCCCCCCATACACACGCATATAAACACATATATGCATATGACCAACAACATAGGAACTTCCAGTCCCTATTAATAACTTCTCAACCACATATAACTACCACAAACTCTCTAACACCAATAACATTTAAATTGAGTTATTCTTGTCTAGATACTATTATTTCCCTAACATCACAACACTATTTAAAACACACCTAGCTAACCCAGTGAAGTAAACCCATAAATTGACAACCAGTGTTGGTGTGTTTACATCCCTGTAACTTAGTGCTTTTGAAAAAAGAGACCGCTAGAGTAAGTAGAAGGCTTTAAAAAGAAAATAAGTATTGGGGTCAATTCATTTCAACTAAAATGTCTTCAAGGCGGTGCCCCAGCATGGCTGCAATCTAATGACTGAATCAAGTAAAAGATAAAAAATAAAAACTGATATAGAGTAAAAGAGGACACTTTTATCCAAACATAGAGAAGCTCTCTACCATTGATGTCCAGATAAAATCCAAACTCAAATTATAAAGGGGTTCGTGAAATGAATGACATAAAAACCAAATCTTCCTCACAAAAAAAAAATCATAACACAACTACACAGACTGGAATCTTTCTCACTTGCTGTCATCAGTGGTGAGATGCTGCAAGACCTCACTAGGTGTGCCAACATGGAAAAATGGTTATAGGTGCAGGAGTGGCTGTGTGGTAAGTTGCTTGCTTACCAACCACATGGTCCCGGGTTCATTCCCACTGCGCGGCACCTTGGGCAAGTGTCTTCTACTATAGCCTCAGGCCGACCAAAGCCTTGTGAGTGGATTTGGTAGACGGAAACTGAAAGCAGCCCGTCGTATATATGTATATATATATATATATATATATATGTATGTGTGTGTATATGTTTGTGTCTGTGTTTGTCCCCCAACATCGCTTGACAACCAATGCTGGTGTGTTTACGTCCCCGCAACTAAGCGGTTCGGCAAAAGTGACCGATAGAATAAGTACTAGGCTTCCAAAGAATAAGTCCTGGGGTCGATTTGCTCGACGAAAGGCGGTGCTCCAGCATGGCCGCAGTCAAATGACTGAAACAAGTAAAAGAGTAAAGAGTATAGAAGGGAGTATGTATATGTGTATAAAATCATGTGCTACATTATAAATTAATCTGTTAGTAAATAGGAAAAGAATATAACTTATCCCCCATACACACACAGACTGACTGACCACATCCTCTTATTTACAGCATACTTCATAAGATACCAAACACTCCACACACACACAAACATGGCTCCAACACCATTCATTCTCCCTACAGATCATGTCACTCCAACCATACACCATTTTTTAAATATTGGGTAAAAAAGGACCAGCACGGCTGACAGCAGCATTTAGTGGACAATTTCGAGTCTTTTGTGTAGGAATCTACTTACCCTTCACCTGTAAGGGCACAGCAGGCCTGAATATGCCATACGTGGTCCTTTATTGAGGTCAAATTGAGTTGTTGGGAGATCTCAGCAGCAGACATGGAGCCCTTGATGTCTTGTTTGTTAGCCAGAATCAACATGGCAGATTTACGCAAATCCTAATAAGAAAGAGATGGAAGAAAATAAAAAATTATGTGTATTTGTGTGTGTGCATATACACATCGCTTTATGTTGAACAAATGGGTGTTGCAGAAGATATGGGTTTTTTTAAATGAAATTAAAACTGAGAATTTGTCTTGTAACTTGAGTTTCACACCACTTCAACCTTGGAATCTTGAGTAGGAAGACAAATTCACACTTTAAGTTTCAATAAATATGTATATATATATATATATATAACGTGAGAGAGTTAGGGGTTGGGGGTACAACCCACTAAGGGATAGTATCTATCCAGTATACTGCTGGGAGGGTACCCAATTATTGCTACACTAGTGCTATACTAGGTGCAATCAATGGGAGCAGGTAAAAGTGGAGGTTTTACCCAAAATTTGTGTAACAATTAGAAAATGGAGGATAATATGCTGAACCCAACTACTTGCAGACGGTGTATCCTGTTGAATTCATTAATTTAATTCATAGCAAAAGTGACAAAAGAGAGGAAGAAAAGAAAAAGAAAGAAAGAACCAAAGCACAGGTGTCCATGGCAGACTATGTTATTTTGCCAACATGGTTTACATATAGAAGTACAAAGTACATAAGGAATTAGAGGATGAACAGAAGTTTAATCTTACAGCTGTTACGGCCTAGTTTTGGCACGCCCCATTCTATCCGAATATTCCTTACCGGAGTGATTATCGGATGACATTTTGAAATGGGGTTACATGCCCGAACCTCTAGGCCTCATATCATCGTCGCTTAACGTCTGCTTTCCATGCTAGCATACACACATATAATGTATGTATATACAAGGGAGAGTCAAAAATTACTCTTGTTTTTTCAATGTATTTACACAAAAGCTGGGAATAAATAAGTACGTCAATTTTCTATATAGTCTCTATTTCTATTTAGGCAGGGTATTCCAGTACCTCAAAACACAATTGGTTAATGGTTTCAACGTTTTGGGTGGCCATGTGTGGGTATGCGTTGTCATGCAACAACAAAACTTTCTTCAACAATAGGCTTCGGCTTTGGTGGACAGCAAAGCACTGTATCTTGCACTGTTGATTGTACACCCCTTTTCCCCGGTAGTCTTCCAGCATAGGCCATTTTGGGTCCCAAAAATGGGTTAGCATCACTTTTACTGTGGAAGACTGAGACTCGAATGTCTTCATCAGTGGTGAGCAAGGATGTTTCTACTCCATACTCTGTCTTTTGGATTCTGGCTCATAATGACAGACCTACGTTTCATCTGTGACTATTCTGCTCAAAAATTCCTCGCCTTCATTGTAGTGATCGACTAAACATTGGCAGACCTCAAGACGTTTGTGCTTGTGCTCTGCAGTAAGCTCTCTTGGCACCCATCTTGCACAGATTTTATGGAAGCCAAGCTCATCATGGATGATTTGATAGGCAGAACCATGACTAATCTGCAGAGAACGAGCTACCTCATCAATGATAACTCGCCAGTTCACCGTTATCATCTCTCGAGCTTGCTGAATCTCCTTGTCAGTGGTGAAAGCTGATGGGCATTCTGCTCCCTCTTTGTATTGTGCTAAAAGCCACCAATGAATTTTAGCACTTGATAAACCTTCTGACCAGAGAAACTGGATCACTGCTCTTTGTTCTTCTTTGGTGCATATTGCTAGTGGAGCCAGAAAGAAAAATGGTGCAATCAGGCTCAAAGTTCAATCACTTGACCACAATAGTACCAACAATAAGCACACATACACAGAAGGCAGTGTGACAATAATAAAGATATGTTATGGCAAAAGTGTGGATAATTTTTAACTTCCCTTCGTATATATATATATATATATATATATATATATATATATATACTCTCACACATACATACAAAACCAAAAGAGAATCATATAATAAAAATATATATTGGTAACTCCCATTTACAAAGAAAAACACTTTACATGAAGTGTACTGATGAGAGGAATGTGTACGTCTCTGTTCCAGAATAACATTATAAGAGCAAGTATAATACATCATTCTATTTGGACACTGATGTTATTAGATTCCTCAGACATAGTACCTTTATATACACTTTTTTCATTTTACTTTTTCACTCGTTTACAGATTTCAGTCACTGCACTGTATTGAAGGTTTCACATGATCATATTCTCAATTAATTAACTTTCTGCATAAAACAACCTGATGCACTATTTTATATCAGTCTACACAGACACATTTCACAAGCTTCTGCACAATGTTTGTCTATAAGATTCCATCCACAAGATAGTATTCAACTCAACTGCAGTAGAAGTTTCAAGCAATGGGTTAAAAAACTGGAACTACGTGGCCACAGACATACACACACACACATATATATTCTGTAAATAATAATAATAGTATTTTATAAGCTTAAAGCTTATAAGCGATCACCGTGCAATGACTAAAGAAAATAGTCTAATGATGGGGCATATAAGCCCTCGACGGAAAAAGTAGGATTTCTCATACATATGGTACTCAAACCCACACCTCCTTGTTTTCACAACAAGAATGCTACCATTATACTAGTGCATGCAGTATATATATAATATATATATATATACTCAAATTTTTTTGAATCAACAGAAACAAACCTAAAGAATATCCATGCCAGCTTTCCAAATTTGAAATTTCAATTGGTTGTAGGTGTGCATGGAATACTAAATTCTTTGTAACTTACCCAAGGTGCCACGCAGTGGTACTGAAATCAGAATCATATGGTTGGGAAGCAAACTTCCTACCACACAGCTGCACCTTGTAGCTTTCTCACAAGAAGAATTGAACAAAGTATTGAAAAACCAACCAAATCATACTTCTGTGATACTTCTGCTAGTTATTACAATCACCTACAATTCCTATTCCCATTTAGTACTAGGTAAACTAAGCTGCAGTGAACTATGTATCTTGGCCACTGATGCTGTACAGAGTCAGAGTTAGGAAGCAAACAGCCAACCCTCTTGCTAATTATCTGGGACCCTACTGATTTCAGCCATCTGCTCTCCTTATGCTTTATTTATATACCCACCAATTTTAAATAAAGTCTGGTAATAGATGAGCATTGATAAATAAATAAATACATTTACTTAGTTTATACAGTTGGCCTTAGAAATAACATTAAGTCTTAAACTAAATAAAATGCTTTATGTTTTTCTTTTTCTTAATTACAACCAGAGGCAGAAATAGAATATTCAGTTCAGAAGTTGATTGTATCTTGAAGCATGTCTGATTTGTGATATATAGAAAATACATAACAAATTTAGTATTTGCAGAGAAATAGACACAAAGCCACAGCAAATAGCTCAAAATGTTGCATACTATCTTAAGCCTTTGCATGGCCAACACGTAGTTACATCTTGCCTGGGTTATGATTAACCTTCTCACCATCTCTCCATACTGGCATTTGACATAAACCATACCTCCACCTTTGTTTATCACTCACTCATTCACCTCTACCTCCATATCCAACCATCTGTCATTCTCACCTCACAGCTTTATGAAACTCCCCACTCCTTACCCATCTGATCCACTGTCTCTCTCTTATGCTCATCTTGTACCTTGAGGATTTGCTCTGACACACCATCACCACCATCTTATCTTCTTCCCAGCTACTCCCACCTATCCTTATACAATGTGGGGTAGTTATCCATCTCCTTAATAGCAAGACACCTGTGCTTGTCCTTCTACCATATCTTAACACTGCAATACGTGGCATAAATCCACCTTCCTCTCTCAAATACTTGACTCGTTGGATGCCTCTCCTAATGTCATCCACTTTACAGAATGTACTGGGTGCTTTTTACATAGCACCAGCATGGGATTCACTTTTACATAAATTACTATGGAGATAGAATTTATAACTCAGTGTTGCATAAAATAAAGGAACTGACTCGATTTACAAATGTGTTGTAAGATGGGCTAGAACATTTGAGAGGTTACTATTCCTATCTTGCAGGTGAACTTTTTTTCTCTTAACCAGTCAATGCCTGAACAACTGGGATGATGACAATAATATGTATGAGAAGCTCCATGGCAACTTCTGGTAATAAGCCATGAGTAAAAAAGAAATTATTTCAATAAATGAGTAGATTGGAAATTGGTTCAAACTATACGTTCCACTCTTCATCATTGTTTAATGTTCTTTGTGCATGCTAGCATGGGTTGGATGGTTTGACCAGGGCTGGTAAGCTGAGGGCTGCACCAGATTCCAGTCTGATTTGGAATCGTTTCTATAGCTGGATGCCCTTCCTAATACTGTGTCAAAACTGAATCTTATGGATTCAATCTTGACACAGGAAACAAAACCAAACTATTTGACTGTTTCTATTTAATTGAGCATTCTACCACTGAGCCATTTTTTCTAGTCATTACATTCACCTCCTTCATTAAGCAGATGTAAGGAGTGAGAAAATGGACAAAGATTAATGCTTTATCTAGAGCTGAGATCAATGCAAGTTATGGAATACAAATGACTTTGCCATTGACAAACCAATGTCATAACTCTTCAGGTATTGTAACCTGTCAGATTATAATAGTGATCTCTTTAACTTTGTTATTGTTGTTATAACAGATACATAGTTCGTGCAAAGTGTTAAGCTAAATGTCTTACAATAAATAGTTTCATTCTTTCAAATTCTTAGTTCAAATAGCATCAGGGTCAGTTTTATCTTTCATCTCTCCTTAACAAACAAAATAAGTCTTGAGCTCATTCCCCAGAATGTCAGGTTCTTAGAGATGACAAAAGATCAAAAGGAGTAACAGTACATGTACAGCATACTTATTCAGCTCTTGTCATCAACAAAGATTAACATTAAGATGATGATATAACCAAGTACAGCATGTAAGCCATGTGTTCTTTATTGTAGAACACGGATAAAAACCATATACTTTTGAAAACTTACCTCATGAGCTAGCATTGTATAAAGTTCTTGTTTGGTAATTGATAACCGTTCTCGATCACAGCTGTCCACAACAAGAATCACAAACTGCAGAAAAAGGAAGAGAGATGTTAAAAAGACAAAAACAAAATAATAAACATAATGAATCAGTCATAAACTGTAACTGAGTGAGTTATTGGTGCACAAGTGAATGCTTCATTTTCCATCTCATGATTCCTGGTTAATATGGACAATTATACATTGTCATTTTCATTGTGAGATGCTGCCTTACTACTAAAGATCCTCCCCAGTTGCCAACATACTCCCCCATCCTCTCCTCCTACCATTCCTCATCCCTCTACCTAGGTTTATCTGCCCACTCTCTCTTCTGTTTCTCCTTAGTTATAAGAGCCACTTTAGGACCTTAGCCTTGTAAGTCACAGGGTAGTCATCACTAGCGCTGGTGCCCCCACCCCACAAATAAACATCCAGAATGCTCTGAAGAAATAGTTGGCATTAGGAAAAGGCATCTAACCATAGAAACCACACCAAAGCAGATATGGGTGCATGACAGTCCACTGACTTGGCAAACCATTTGACTCATGCCAACATGTAAGGTGGACATTAAATGATGATGATGATGATGACTCAATAGAGAAATATGAGTGGAACTTGTGATTAGCTAAGCAGGTGGTGACAATGCTACTGTAGTGAACTGATCTCATGTTAGTTTCGACAAACAAGGGTTCAATCACAGGAAGTACCAACCTATTGTATTATAAGTGGTTGAGTATTCTACAGACACCTGCACCATTAATACAATCTTCCAGTGAAAACTCAGCAGGACACTTTGTGTCAAAAGGCTGGCCTTTCAAATAACAAATACAGGCCATATGACAAGCTTCCATGCAGTTTCCATCCATCCAATTTCACTCACAAAACCTAAATCAACCTATAGCTAAGCTACAAAACACTTACCCAATGCATCTTGCAGTGAAATTGAACCCAAAACTTAGTGGTTGAGAAGCCAACATCATAACCACTCAGCCACGTGCTCATAAGGTTCTGTATGTAGTAAGGTTTATTTTAATCACACAGCTAATGTTCCCTAAACAATAATTAAAATTTAAAATTAAATGCAATATCAATAAAAAGTAAATTTTAGATATTGTAAAAAAATATAAAGAGTCAGCTTAGATGCTGGACGATTGCTGAGCACCACAGGAATGAATATCTCAAGCCTTATGAGACACAATCGACTTGTATGTTGTGTTCTCTCAATCAATCTAAAAAAATATGAGTCTAAATATCAACAGTGAAGCTGGTGCCATGTAAAAAGCTCCAAGTACATTCTGTAAAGTGATTGGCATTAGAAAGTGCATCCAGCCATAGAAACCATGCCAAAGCTGACAGCAGAGTTTGGCATAGTTCTTTGGTCTGTCAGTTCCTGTCAAACCATCCAACCTATGCCAGCATGGGAAAAAGACATATGATGATGATGATGATATCAGAAATGAAATGAGAGTCAGCACCTGAATTGGTGACACAAATTGAGGAATTAAAACTGGAGTCAGTGATGAATGCTTTGTATACAGACTCCACAGCCCTACCCAAAACCACAATGTTATGAAATAAGCTTAGCCATACAGCCATGCCTAACAAGTTGGGAATATATAGAACTTACCAACTCCATGGATGTTATGAACAAGTAGAAAAAATATAGGCTAAATGGTAATTTAGCAAACCCATCACACTGAAGCAATCAGAAATCAAGTCATACAAATTAATAATGATGTTGATGCTAATATAATTAAAATTGTGTATGAAAATCCATACCTCAGCATTTGTGTAATAAGTGTTCCAAGCAGAACGTAAAGATTCTTGACCACCAATATCCCACATTAGAAAACGGATATTTTTCCATATCACTTCTTCTACATTGCTCCCAATTGTTGGAGATGTGTGAACCACTTCATTCATCAGACTAAAAGAAAGGGAAAAAAATTAATCAAATAATTATATTTGTTGATGTTATTATTCATGATATCAATCATAGAAAGTTTTCTGTTGTTTGAACAATAAGCAAAAACTACAGCTCCTCGTATAGTTGCCTTATACAGCTTGTATAACCTTTTAGCATTTTAAATCAACCCAAATATTCTACTTGTTATATGTTCAAACTGGCCAGATTTAACCCTTCAGCATTTAATCCAGCCATATCCAGCCTGAATATTCTTCCTGTTTTGTTTTAAAACTGACCATATCCAACCTTTCACACCTACCCTACAATGTCATTCTGAAAATATACAAACCCACAATTGATATTTTGAAACTAGAAGATAATGTATAATTAATTCAAAACAATGTCAATAGAAAAATCAGTTGACAAAGAAATCTGAATGCTAAAGGTTAAAGGTCAGAAACAATGGAGAGAAATTCTAAATATTGAATAGGATAGCTAAGTCAATCTATTGCACTTTTTTTTTTCTTTTTTTTTTGTGTGTACAAAAATTTGAACACAGCTGTTTGTTCAGTCAAAATACTCTTCGATTATGTAAAACTTTAAGGTTAGTAAAGTGACAGAAGCTGTAGAGTGTAGAGCAAAATATCTCATCGTAATGTCATGTCCTGAACTCATGTCAGACCAAGATTAATTTGTCTTTTAATCTTCTGAAGGTTCATCAAACAAGAGCCAGGTGTGTAAAATAGTCAATACAATCGATTCTATCAGTTCAAAGCACAATGTAGTTGACTATAATTATACACTGCTCAAGCTGTTGCTTACAGCTGCAGTCAACTGTACCTCCCTCAATATAGCTTTTGAGGCTAGGCTGACTGAGACAACGAGATTGCAGAACTGTCACTAGAGACAATGCAGCAACACAGGAACTGGGATAAAGAATTTCACCATGTAAGTTGATAGCTACCTCATTGATTCATCCAGTTACAACAAATACCGATAATTTCAATTTTTAGTGTAAGGACAAAATACAGGGTGACCCAATAGTTCTGTTACATTTTTTTTGAAGTTCTTAGTTTAACATTAAAAAAAAAGTGGCAATTTTATCATTATTTTATATTGTTTTAAAGATTTTGTCTTCTTTCAGGTTCCGAAACTCATCTTTAAGATATAGTTTTGTCCAAAATTAGAATGGGACATGAATGATCTGCTGTAGTTGAGCTACATCAAGCTGGCAAGTCGACATCAGAAATTTTTAATCTTCTAAATTGGCTGAAAATGAAGTGAACGTCCATCAATCGAACCATCAATCGATTTAGAAGATCAAGATCATGCGAGAACAGGACATCCTAGGCCAGTCAGGACTTCCAGGCTCCAGAAAATCATCAGTTCCAGAGTTCACAGAAATCCAAAGTGCTCCATGAGAAAGATGGCTGCTGAGCTGGGAGAGAATGTTTGAGGTGAGTTGTCAAAAGCGACTTGCTTCATTGAAATGCAGAAAAGTTCACAGCCTAACAACAGCTTCAAAGAGAAAGGGACTCGCAAGAAGTCGAGCTCTGCTTGAGAGGCTCAATACTCATGGCATGGACAATGTACTCTTCACAGACAAGAAGTTGTTCACAATTGAAGAAGCTCACAACAGCCAAAATGACAGGGTCCTTGCAGAAAACACTGAGTCATGTCTAGAGGATGCTAGAAATATCCACCACACACAAAAACCTTTATCTGTAATGGTTTGGGCTGGAGTATCTTTGACAGGGAAAACTCTACTTGTTTTTATTCCTGAAGAAGTCAAAATCAAGGCTGCAAGCTTTGAAGAACTCATTCCTGAGCCTGTGGTGAAACATTTGAGCCAAGAATTGTTCAACAGTGGCCCCTCTCTTTTCCAGCAGGATGGAGCATCTGCCCACGCTGCCAACAGGACTCAGAGGTGGCTTAGAGACAATGTCCCAGATTACTTGTCCATGGAAGAATGACCTCTCTCAAGCTCAGACCTCAACCCAATGAACTTCAGCATTTGGTCCATCTTGGAGACCAATGCTTGTGCTAAATCTCATTGTTTAGTAGTGGCTTTGAAGAGGTCTCTGTAGCATGAATAGAATGAAATACCACTAGAAGTCTTGCGAGCCACTGTTGAAGCAGTACTTGATAAACTTAAGGCTGTAATAAAGAAACGAGGTGAATTTATTGTATAATTTTTTGGAGTAACATTGCAGAAAATGTTAAAAACTAGTGTGCAAGTTTTCAAGTAAATTGGTTTGGATTTGGCTGAAATACATCGTTTAACCTTTGTAACGGAACTTTTGGGATACCCTGTATAGTAAGAGACATAAAACAGAATTGTTTTCTTTTTCTAATGCTTTTAACTACAATGATTCAGGAACTATTACTTTAAACCACACTACTCTGTTGATTTGCCTAATTTTGTTTTTCTTTATCTGATTTAGTCAAACAGGTTTATTATTTCAGAAGTGCATGTATAAATTACGTTTGAAAAAATCTAAACACTTCACTTTCATCAATGCTCTAAAAATTGATGATAAAAAGCAATGATCTAGAAAGAATTGACTATTATAGTGGTTGATTAATTAGGTAAAAAATACTTTGTGCATGTGAGTGTTTGCACATGATCCCCTTCTCTTCAGCTGACACCAGCTTGTTAAATTAAACCAGTTATATTTAAGGTAGACTGAAAGTCACTAGGTTAGGCAAATATTAAATTAAACAGTGTTTGGCTTTCGTTGCCATTGCCCTTCATTACAGTTATGCTTTTCCCCATTTTGCATTTTATTATGGCTTCAGTTCACTCTAAATTCTAGAAGATACTAACTTGCGGCCATCCACATTAATACTCTCAAAAACATGATGGTCTACCTACTATTCAAATCTCTATAATATTAAGTATATTCTTTCTCATTTCCATCATTTGTTTGTCCCTCTCTTGTCTCTTTCCTTTACTCTTTCTCTCTCTCTCTCACACACACACACACAAACTTGCTCTATCTCTTGCACAGCCACAGCAAAGACAGCCCATCTACAAATTCTGGTCACTCCAAAATCCTAATCTTCGAAAACATACAACAGTATTTCTCTCATCTACACACTTTGTAGTTATCATACAATAATATTCTTTCTCATTGCTGACCATCATACCATAACAGGGAGTACCATCTATTTTCAACATTGCTGAATCGCCCAGTTACTATTACTTTCAGTTGTAACATTTAAACAAATTTTGCCATCTCAAATTTCTCTCCTTCCTCTGAAACACCAACTTGGTATTCATTAGTTAGACATGCTGGTGATTTGCTCTCCTATGTCATTCACTAATGATCTCTTACTCTTGAAAACTTCATTAAAAGCAATATCATCATGTCTAGCATACAACCTCCTAACTAAATTGCCTTCCTGTGGGCTCCATTTGTCTCATCTGTTAGAACTGACAATTCCAGTTTCACACAGTATTACCATACCATGTGCTGAATGGGTTCCCTCTAATCTGGCATATCTCAAATTTTAATAAAGTTACTTACAGTCTTCTTTCTGGCTATCACTTCTAGCAACACACACATATGATACCACACTTCGGTCTACCTTAACTTTCTATACACAAGTGTTATTCACGTCCAACCTAAACCCCAAACATTCTCTACAAATTCAAGAGATCTTAGAACCTCCCTCCAATGGTGACAACTTAGTCACATTCAACATCACAATGATACTGTACTACATATATTAAAGACAAAATCTTGTACATCACACTTTTTAGCCATGAATAACATGTACTAAAATCCTCAAAGTCAACACATGCTCATTGATCTTTCATGATAACCTTGCAAATATAACATTATCAGAAAGCAACCCTCTTTTAATGATACTAGAAATCCTCTGCTCCTTTGAATTATGTAGCTGCATAACCTATTAACATAGATTCACCACCCTTCTTCAGATATTGCCTGACCGAGTTGCACCTCTTCAGCTCTGCACAGAACACTTAACCCAATTTTTCTTGGGTTAAGTGTTATGTGTCCTCTAGGAATCCCACAAACACACACAGGCCACATTATTCTAGTATTATTCTTAAAGATGTCAGAACTGAACATTAACTAGACTGATCTTACCAATCTGAAAGAATTTTCAATGGCTTAAGTTCTAACTTCTAAAGAAAAATCAACTGAATCAACGCATATTCAATCCTGGTATTTAACCAGGTGCATAGAAACATGGTAGAAAGGAACAAAAGTAAATACCATTAGGCATGTGATACATGTCATTTTATCTCTTTATTAATAATGTTTTCATTGAAATAATGCAATTCTATTCTACAATTCTCTGAAAGAAAAACACCCACAATCAAACAACAAATTTCTTTCTCACAAAATTTTTATCAAAAAGTGAAAATTGTTTCTTAGCATGTTCTTTGGTAAGTGTATTTGTATCTGTCCATTCTCCCAAAGTCTTTCTTTCTTTTTCTCTCTCTCTCTCTCTCTCTCTCTCTCTATATATATATATATATACACACACACACACACACACACATACATACACCTCTATAAATACATCCGTATTCACATGCGCACACACACACACTTGTTCAGGTCTATTTTTTCTTTATTTTTCAGAAGCCCAAAAGCTCCAGTAACCAAGTTAAACATTAAGCTTTATCAACCACATTAATTTTGTCTTCTTTCTTTTCTTCTTTATTATATTTATTAGAGTATAGAAGAGTCAACTGTTCTTATCTACATGATTCCAAAATGAAATTATAAAGGGTTATCCTCTCAGTTTATCCATCATTATCAAGTTTTTATCATGGTTCTGTTCCTTCATCTTTCTGCCACCACAATCCACATTTCTGGAATGCACAAGTGTCTATATACACCCATACAAATGCCAATATCACTAAATGCTTCTACAGAAACTGAAGTTAAAAAAATAGTGGGGAATAATCACAAATGTATTCTGTCAAAATGAGTTGGGAACACACACAGAGGAAACAAGGTTATGTTGCTTTGTATACAACAGAGAAGGAGAATATAATTGTGTCGTATACACTAGCTCAAACAATACAGCCATACACACATACAAATATATGTCCACATTCACATGTCTACATGCTTTGATGTCAAGGGAGCAACAAAATGAGTATGTTGTTTTCATAGTTGTTGCTGTGTAACCCAAGGTCAGCACTGATTAAACAAACTAATGATATGTATCTTCTCTCTGCTGATACTCAGCTCAGTATACTCACATCTCATCATAATCATAATCTAGACTTCACCAACTGGGCCCAAACTTTTAAATTATGGTAAATAAGATACAGATATGTTGAATTCCAGAATTTTGAAAACAAAAAAAATTGTTTCCATTCCTAATTTCCATGATTTTAAGCATGTGCTTTAAGCTACAATACTATCAACTACCTTTTCAATACCAACCCATCTGAGAATGCTCCTGCTTCTATGATACAAATTTCCAGTTTTAAAGTGATCTAAATTAAAACCTTCCATCAAAATTTCATGTTAATTTATATTCCAAACACACCTTTTACTTTTTTTCCTTCATTTTCTCCCCAAAATTAATGGAAATGAAAAGCAGTGAATTTCAGCAGAAATATAGTAACAAAAAGACTGAAATAGAATTTTTTCACGCCTTTTAATATTTCACATTCATTAATGATTTAATATAAATATTGACCTCCAGTCTATTTGAACACAATGAATATGAATGGGTTAAAATGAGAAAGAAAAAGAACTCGATTTCTACTGAACAGAAAGTGCCATAACAATCAATTTAATCTGTTCAAGAGAACCTGTATAATGTCTTAATCTCATTTGGTGATAAGGATGACATCTATAAACAAAGAGACTCAGGAAATTACATTTTTTCTTTTTCTTTTTTTCTTTTTTTGTAATGCTGCATATCTCTGCAAATCTTATTCATGCTCAGTAACCTCAGTAGCTCATTGTTCACTCTTCTATGCATGGTGATATTACCTCTCCAACAAATCAGACATCACTCAGTCATTTCTCTCAAATGTCTGGAAATTTTTCCACACTAAGAACCCACGTTTCTCTGTCACAAAGTATCATGTTCCAAATGCATGTATGTTTAAAACAGCCTGCTTTTTGTACGGAGAAAGAAACCCTCTGTTGACAATAGAAATAACAACTCTCTGAACTTCTTCCAACTCTTTTATATTCTAACAACTGTACTTTCACTACAACCACCTTCTGTATTAAATTTATCACACACTTACATCAGGCATGTCTACACAGACACACATATCAGATATAGGGGTGGACAAAAATAAGTATACAGTTACTTAATAGGAGTGAAATGTTCTTTTCATTTTTCTTTCTTTTTTAGGATAAGAATTCTATGATTCTATGTTCTTTTTAACTAATTTTTTCTATAATAAAATGTGCTTAGGTTTAAAAAAGAAATAGAGAAATGAATAGAACATTCCACACATATTAAACAACCATATACCTATTTTTGTCCATCTTCGTATATAAATGAAGGAGCAAGAAGTATTTCGGTATTCAATGTAGTAGTACACTGACACACACAATTGAGATGAGATCTTGAGAACATACACCTAAATAAATGAAGACTGGAAACTCTACCTCCCTATCTCTCAGGAGAATACCCCAATCCATTGTAGTTAGCAATTTTTAGATGAAATGTTTTGAAGCAATTGTTCTGGCTTTTTGAAGTCTGAATGTTCAAATACCATCGAGATCAACTTTGCCTTTAATCCTCCTGGAGTTGATAAGTACCAGCCTCGGGTGGTGAACTGGCAGAACCATTAGAGCATGGGGTGAGATAGTTTGTGGTATCTGTCCCACTCTTTGTGTTCTGAGTTCAAATCCAGCTATGGAGCATGGTCTAGTTGGATAGAAGATTTAATCTATCACCTGGTTTAACCAGTTGGACACAAACTTTAAACGTTGGTGAATAGGATAAAGCTAACTTGAATTCTATCTAGTTCCTGGATGCTTTTGGAAGAGTTTACTCTGTTGCAAACATTTAGACAAGTCTCTGGTTTCAGGATGTTGCCTTCTCTCCTACCTAGAAGTCTCAAAGGCCCTGGGAAAGATCATGGACATTGCCCTTCCACTTGATTACGGGATAAAAAAAAATTCCCTAGATGCTACCAAGCTTACTTCTAACAGCTAGGTGAACTGGGGTAGTGTAGAATGTAATGTTCAACCCAGAAATATATTTAGGTCAACCAGCAGATATGAACTCTAATCCAACAGCTAATCCTCACAGCAATATTACCTCCCAGTTTCAGCCAGTATACATGATATACCACTCATCTGCTAGAAATGACAGCCAAATCATTCTAAAATTACACCCTACTGTTGTAAAAGAAAAAGAACAGTTAAGAAAATGACTGGAATGCCATATTTCACTAAAGGTCTGCTTGATCAGGATGATACACAAATATAGGAACTAAACAAAAACCATATTCATATATATTTGCATGCTATTCTCTTATTCTTTTACTTGTTTCAGTCATTTGACAGCAGTCATGGTAGACCACTGCCTCTGCCTCAAAGGGTTTTAGTCAAAGAAATATACTCCAGGTTTTATTCTTTGTAAGCCTTATTCTATCGGTCTCATTTGATGAACTGTTAAGTTACAAGGACATAAACATACCAGCATCAGTCGTCAAATGATTACAGGGGGGACAACACAAACACAGGAACAAAGGCAAACACACACACACACACACACACACGACAGGCTTGTTTCAGTTTCCTTTGACCAAATCCACTTGCAAGGCTTTGGTCGGCCCAAGGCTATAGTAGAAGACACTTACCCGATGTGCTATGCACTGGGACCAAACTCGGAACCATGTGGTTGAGAAGCAAGCTTCTTACTACACAACCACATATGTTTTAATATATTTCTTTTTTAATTACATAAAACAGAATGCAAATTAACTGAGTGAAAATTAAGAGGCATAAGGGTTGGCTAATGTTTAACTCCACCCATAAAACAGAGGAGTTATTAACAAAAGATTAAATCCATGCATGAACAAGTATGAAGCTGTAGTATCAACAATGATGAATTTTGAGATAAGTCCTTGAAGTGAAAATAGGAAATCAAAAGGTTTAAATGCAATCAATAAACCGTGTCCATAATTATCCATGCTGATGATAGCTTACAATTAGCTGGTAGTATGTATTTATCACTTAAAAAATCTCAGTCACACGGTAGGTGGAAAGAGGTTAGCTAAATGGGAAGATTACATATAAATAATAGAATAGAAAAAAAAAAGAAAAACACCTCACACACCAGAATATTGATTAATGGATTATAGAAGCCATCCAAGATATCAAAATTTGTAAGACCGAGTAAAAGATTGTTTGTGTATGTGAGTATATACACACTATACACACACACACACACACACACACATATACTACTGAAACTCAAATTCTATTTGTTATTTGCTTTATGACTGTAAGTCATCATCATCATTATTATTATTATTAAGGCAGCGAGCTGGAAGAAACGTTAGTACATCGGGCGAAATGCTTAGCAGTATTTTGTCTGTCTTTATGTTCTGAGTTCAAATTCTGCAGAGGTCAACTTTGCCTTTCATCCTTTCGGGGTTGATAAATTAAGTACCAATCGGCAGGCTGTGAGAAGCTAAATAGTCTCCGCTCCAGGTTGGGCAAGCTGAAGCTCCTGATTATAGATGTGGTGTCTATGGTTGGAGCCAACCTCCTCTACTACATCCATCACCAGCTTCAAGACATCTGTGGGAACTCTGACCCAGATTCCCAATTTGGAAGAGTCAGTGTGATGGCCATTGGGGATCTCTACCAACTGCAACCTGTAGGCCAGAATCATGTCTTTGGCCTCCCAAGAGACAACTACGCCCACTAGCATGGATCTCTGTGGGAGGAAAACATCAAATTTATGGAACTCACAGAGAGCATGCGACAAAAGGATGATCAATGCTTTGCTCAATTGTTGACAAGGGTCAGGACAGCTACCTGCACAGAAGATGATATAACCTTGCTTAAGATCAGAGTCATCACCAAAGAAGACACTGACTACCCAGCGAATGCCTTTCACGTGTTTAAGGCCAGCAAAGAAGTTGATGAACACAACACAGAACACCTCAAGCTGCTTGACCCGATTTATGACATCAAAGCTATCAACAAAATGAAAGACGTCCAGACTGGCCTTATTGATGTTGCCATTTCCACTGAGGCATCAGACACTGGCGGCCTCAGCAAAGTAGTGTCTGTAGCAGTTAGCGCTAGAGTGATGATAACTGTCAACACAGACGTCTCTGACGGTCTGGCAAATGGTGTCTGTGGCACAGTTGTTGGGATCGACTACACAGGTAGTGACGTCCATACAATCCTCATCAAATTTGACAGTGAACAGGTAGGTAAGCAGGCCATCACTGACAGCCAGTACAAGAGGTCATTCCCAGGAGCAGTTCCCATCAAATGACTGGATGTTCAGTTCTATATTGGGAGGGGGTAGACGACCTGTGGAGGCAAAGCGTTCGCAATTTCCTCTGACCCTGCCCTGGGGTTGCACCATACATAAAGTCCAGGGCAAGACAATGGATAAGATTGTTGTTGCTATGCAAGGAAAAGGTTTCTTCATGCCTGGCCAGGCATATGTTGCCTTGAGTTGTGTCCGAAACTTGAGTGGCCTCTTCTTGCTTGGATTTGATGCCAGTGTAATCCGCACGAGTTCATCTGTTGTTCGTAAAATGGACAGGCTTCGACAGCAAACATCGTCGGAAACTTTGCCTTCTGCTGCTCCCACAGTTACTCATGGAGGACTGCAGATCAGGCTGAACATGAACAAGACTTGAAAGCGGACAACACTCTTCAAAATGTTGATGTGTTTTGTTTCGTAGAAACTTTCTTGAAGCAGAATCAACAAGTCGCATCCATCCAACCACAGTCAAAGATCACTAGAGCAGACAGGCCTGCTGCACTGGGGCATGGTGGTGGGGTGATGACTGTTGTCAATCAAATCACCCCTACGGATATACATTTGAATGTCAGTAGCTTAGAGTACACCACTGTCGGGGTGACCATCTCGTCAACAAAAATCAATATCATCACCATTTACAGATCTCCCTCCGTACCAGTTGCTCCTTTCCTCACCAGCCTGCATCATCTTATAAGATCTTTGCCAAGGAATCATCTGACCATCGTCCTTGGTGATTTCAATGTGGATCTCATTGATTCCCCTAACCATGAAATATTGACAACTATGAACCAGTTTGGGTTTGACCAACTAATCCAAAAACCCACCACCAACTATGGAAGCCTGCTAGATCATGTTTATGTGAACCAGGATCGGCGTCCATAAGTCACCATAACCGACTGTTACTTTTCCGACCATGATGTGTGTGTATCACTTAAGTTTTAGGTAATTGTTGTTTCTTTTTAGTCGTATGGTGAAATTAGCTTGCTGTTGTCATTGATATATTATAACTGCTTCAGATGATTCCTGTTTTTAGAGGATTTTTTAAAAAAATCATATGGCTGTGTTATTTTTTTTTACCCCCTCCAAGGAGGTTATGTTTTTGCCGGCGTTGGTTTGGGAAATTGGACGATTTTCAGCATGCGTGTATATGGGTGGAAATGAGCTGCTTGGCGGAGGTCTGCACTCTCCGAGTGCTTTTCTAATAATTATTATTATTATTAAGGTGGTGAACTGGCAGAGTCGTTAGCATGCAGGGCAAAATGCTTAGCGGCATTTAGTCTGTCTTTATGTTTTGAGTTCAAATTCTGCTGAGGTCGACTTTGCCTTTCATCCTTTCAGGGCCGAAAAAACAAGTACCAGTCGAACACTGGGGTCAATGTAATCAACTCACCGCCTTCCCTAAAATGGCTGCTCTTGTGGCAAAATATGAAACCATTATTATTATTATTTCGAAAGTGGACAGACATGTCTCCAGAAGCTCTGTAAGCTGTTGGCCAATTTTATTGGAAATATTGTTAAACTTATTGATATTTTTGTATATTTGTGTAGCCAAGCTGTTCCCTTCTTTGTGCACCACATCCTCTGCAGACGGACGACAAGACAAGTCGAACGTCAACTGTGAATACACTCTGCCCGGTGCATGCCTTAAAAGGCAAAGAAGAAAAAGTGAAACAGCGTTCCACCACGTGCAGCACTACTGACGAAAATGAAGGTTGTTCCTTGAACTGCCTTACGAACCTGCATTTCCCGGCTCTCACCACCACTATTGCTCCTACACCAGAGAAGGAGGAAGAGAGAAACAACAAGGTTACCAAAGAACCCCAACAACACCAAGACCAACAACAAAAGCCATTGTAACAGTTTTGCATCCGCAACAAAGCAAAGCTTGAAGGAAATCAATGTTACAATGGACGAAATAAAAAACACAAAGGAGTTGTTAAGGAAGGATGGAAACAATGTCTTCCTTAACACTCTCCAAACACTAATACAGGAAACCAACATAAGGACAATAATATACAAGATATTTAATCATGAAACACAAAAAGATTGAAGGTGCAACTCCAAAGCAGTTGGAGATAGCACTGAAGCCCATATGGGGCAAAAAGTCTTTCGTCACCGAAAGGAAGTGGTTTGGAACAGTAGAAGTTCACTTCCCAACAGAAGAAGTAGCCAAACAACATTCCACAACACCCCTCAGAACAGAGGATTTGCTGCTCGTGCCGACATGCATTGGTCGGCATGTAACGAAAATAAAAATTGAGCAAGTGCCGCCCAAACTCAATATATGCTGGCTAGTGGCAGCTGTCCTCTACGACATAGAAGACACTGCCACTATTTTGGAAGTGCATAAATTGCACAGCCAAAACTGGTTGGGTATGGGTATAGAGCTTCTTGTTCAGATCGAACAACAAAGCATAAATTCCATACCAGACTCTATAAATTTGCCGGATGGCACAAGACTGCACGTTGCTGTAGAGAGGCGAAGACCAAAGTGCTACCTCTGCAGCAGCGAAAAACATTTAAAAGTAGATTGCCGGTGACACGTTAAAAGCACCCTCTACACTCTTGGCGTTAGGAAGGGCATCCAGATGTAGAAACATTGCCAGATCAGATTGCAGCCTGGTGCAGCCGCTGGCTTTCCAGACCTCGGTCAAACCGTCCAATGCATGCCAGCATGGAAAACAGATGTTAAACAATGATGATGATGATGATGATATCTATGGATCTCTCTCTCTCTCTCTCTCTCTCTCTCTCTCTCTCTCTCTATATATATATATATATATATATATATATCCATGTGTGTCTGTGTGTCTCCCCGCTACCACTTGAAAATCAGTGTTGGGGTGCTTACATCCCCATAACTTAGCAGTTCAACAAAAGAGACCAACAGAATAAGTATCAGGCTTAAATGATAAAAAATACTGGGGTCGATTCATTCAACTGAAAATTCTTCAAGGCAGTGCACCAACATGGCCACAGTCTAATGACTGAAACTAGTAAAAGAAAATGCTATTTTATGTTGAGCACTCAAACTTTTTGCTCAGAAAATACTTTTACAGATCAAATCGCTTATATTTGTTTCTTGAAATGATTAACTTTCAAGAAGCTGAGAAGACAGAGTAGAGAACGCATTCAAGTAATCAGCAACTGCATGAAAGACACATCATTGATAGGATCACAAGCTGTGACTAAAACACCTTGACAAGCCAGATAATTAGTTGACTGACTGATTAACTAATTAGTTAACTGATAATAAAACTGAAATGAAATACAATCAGTTTAGTCTAATATTAGCAGGAAAACCCATGCTAAGTACAATGATGTGTACAGGTGTGTGTATACTTCATCTTTTATCTGTTTCAGTCATTAGACTGTAGCCATGCTGGAGCACTGCCTTGAAGAACTTTTAGTCAAATGAATCAATGCCAGCACTTATTTTTTGTTAAGCCTGATACTTATTCTATTGGTCTCATTTTGTCAAACCACTAAGTTATGGGAACACAAACACACAAACCCCAGTTGTCAAGCGGTGGTGGGGAACAAACACACACACACAAATGCAGCAAGCTTCTTTCAGTTTTTGTTCACTCACAAGGCTTGGTGAACTCGCGCTCATAGAAGACACCTGCCCATGGTGCCATGCATTGGGACTGAACCTAGAACCATGTGGTTGAGAAGGAAAAGGTGTAACGCGTATACACATGCATAAACATTTGTGCATAGTGGGAGAAACTTTATAGACATGTGCATTAACATTAAACACTACTTTGTTCCAGGTTCATTTTACATTTTTAAATATTTGCTTTTCATTGAGACTCAAAGCAGACCTTGAAGAGAGGGTGTGTCACTGATGAGGTCGTGAATAGCAATGAAAGAACTTTGACAAACAAAAAAACAATCGATTAGTTAGTTGGTTAAATGTGTAACCAAATGATGAACAATAAATGATACTGAACCAGTGTATTTGCTTATTATTACTGGCATACTGACCCTCCCATCACACAAGATTTGTTTCAACATATGAATTCACATCGAGAACCTTGCAAACCAAATAATAAAAAAAACAATGCTTTTCCTATAGTCTTAGAGTATTATTTTCCATGAGGAATAATATTGGTTGTTGAAGGTCTATTTTGGCAGTGATGTTTTGAGATTTTTAAAAAATTAAGTCTGTGGAAAACTAATGAAAAATGCAAATGGATTCAGCATTAGGAAAAAAGAAGAAAAAAAGGTAAAAAGAACACTGATACTAACTAAATACCAGTGTAAAATGTGTTTCATCCAGGGGATAAGTGTAGCAAGGTTTTGAAATGTCAGTTACAATGGACCTTAGAAAATTATTATTCATAACTAACCAAAGAATATATATTAAAAAAGAATTAAATTTAAAAAAAAGAAATATGTAAAGCATAAACTAAAACCTCTATGTTTTCACACACACTCATTAGACAAGATTGATATGCTAAGTATGTCACAATTTTATCTTCAAAATAACAGTGTAGAAATTATCTGCTGACATAGAGTTTATCTTATTTGTGGATGTGTCTCAAAGTTCATCAAGATTTTTTTTTTTTTAACCCCATTAACTGAACTCTAGAAAGGCTTTAATATGCTACTTTCTACTATAACAAAGCAAAATTTTGCCTTTTGTTTCAATGCATGGAGGTGAGAATTGTATCGCCCACTAGACTAAAATAAAATGAAATAAAACAAAGGCTTTATATTCTTTTATCTTTTCACTGTCTTTCAATTTTATAGTTAGTGGAACCATGTTAGTAACTACCTTCATTGGTATAGTCAGTTACATCATCAGTCCCAGTACTTGATAGAAATATCAACCTCAGAAGGCTGTTATAGCAATGTGAGCCTGAGCAGAATTTGAATTCTAATAATAAAGGGACATAACCAAATACCACAAGGTAATTTTGCTTGATGTTCTACCAATACTATTGTGAATTTATTTTTCTTTTGTAATATTCACAATAGTAATCAAGCATTAAATATCAATGTCTTTCCTCGTACATTTATCACCTTGTTAGAAATACTTAACTTCAAAAGTTTTTGTTAGAGATTCAAAAACTACTAATATACAAACAAATGTTAACATATTCTCATGTTTAATTGTGTGTGTCTGACAGAATTCGGCTATGGAAGCTTTCCTGTTTATTCTTAATCTTGGCTTCAGTCATTTGTCGTAGTGTTTCTAATAAGTCGGGGGGGGGGGGCACTTGTGCTACCAGATGAATTGTAGTGCTGTAGAGTTGGGGTATGGAGATGGGGTGTTGCATAGTCATACAATAAGGTAGGAATCATATAACCTGAACAAGTTCGGGGGATTGTTATTACGGTCTAGTGGAGGTTGGGTTTTGAAGGTGAGAAACAAATCATGGATATTTAGAGTCTGTATGTAAAGGGTGTGTGTGGGGGATGAAACAAGTTGATGGAGAGAGTGCCAAAGAACACAAAAGATTCAGTTTCTGCACTGGTAGCATCAGTATGAGATGAGTGTGAGAGCCAAGAAGAGTTGTGAATGCTGAAGAGATGGAGGGCAGAGACTTTGGAGAGACGGTGAGATATATGTCCTTGATACAAGAGATATAGTTGAAGAGTTGTTATAGGTTTGAAAAGTTTGTAGAATAATGGAAACAGTGGGGGAAGTAGACTTTGAACAGAAAAAGAGAGAGAGAGGTGAGTGATAGGAAGTGGAATTTACCCATGCATATACAGAACTGGACTATGGATAATAGGTCAATTTGTGGCTTGATGTAGCAGGGTTTAAGTATTAGTAAAAGATGATAAATGAGTACAGGTTATATTGTAATCTGTGGATGTTAGAGGAAGGTGAAATTAATCAGTAGATATAGTCCTAGCTTTTGGCTTCTTAGGGAAGTGTAATGGGTGATGGTATGTCACAATATCACAGAATCCTCCAGCTGAGAGGCTCCACTGATGTGCCTACTATTCAGAAAAATAGAGAGAATCCTCTACATTATACAGAACATGTCTACAATAGTTAAATGGTGAAGGAAAGTCCAAAAGTTAAACATGTGCATGAAATTCTTTCCTTCATAGTTAACTGTATACAGCAAGGCATTCATTTGTTCATTCAAAAAGCAGTTTGTTGATAGAGTGTGGTGAGGACAGTGCTACAGGAGGAAAAGAAGGAAGAGAGAGAAAGACAGAGCAGGGAAGGAACATGTAGTGATAGTCACTGACTGCAAAGACAATCACAAATCTATAAATAGATCCTGCAGAAGTTCAAAAAATATTTAAAGAGAATGTTTAACCACAGGCACCACTGTGATATGATTTATTTCCTCTATGAGTGTGTTTATGATCAATTTAAGTACTTTATTTAGAAAATGATTTACCACAGTTATATCACAGCGATGTAACTGTTGTGTTCTGTTACAGCAAGTTGTGCTGTATTAGTTTGGCTTAGCATCATCTCTGTTTACATTGAGATGATGCACTGCTTCCTACTGCAGCAACCCACGAATTGTGGTTTATTTTCCTCTTTCACTCCATCAGTTTTGGAAGCTCTGCATTGGTCACAAATGCAGCTGCCCTTCTCCGTTCTGAGTAAGCTAGGATTTCCTCCTTTTTTTTTTTTGTAATATTAACAAAGTTTGGAATTTTCAAAGTGTTGTGAAGATTTTTTTTTTTTTTAAAGAGATTCAATATAAAATGTTTATGTGGAGGGAGAGAGGGTGGGTGAGAAAGAGAGAGAGAGAGCCAGACAGGCAGACAGAAAGGCTGAGGAAAGTTGAGACAAAAGGGGGAAGCAGAGAGAGGGGGCGAGAGAGAGAGAGAGAGAGAGAGAGAAGCATAGGGAGTGCAAAGACAAAGAAAGAAGCAGGTATGGAGAAAAAGAGAGAGAAGTAAGCTAACAGAGGCAGAAACAAACACTGATTGTCTGCGTTGTGTGTGTGTGTGTGTGTGTGTGTGTGTGTAAGTGTGTCTGCGTGTAAGTGTGTGTCTGCATGTAAGTGTGTGTGTGTCTGCGTGTGTATGAATTAATAAGTATGGCATAAATTTTTTTTTTTTTTTTCTCAACCAGGCTCATATGTTTCACAAGCGAATTATGTCTATTTGCCATTCTGGTTATGTTTTTTTTTAATGAGCCAATAAGCCACTTGGCATACTAGAAGCAGCATATCAAATCTCCCTCGTGATGCACCCTACTTTGTTAAAAAATAATGAAGGATACATTAGATAATACAACCTTATTTACACAATATCTGATGAGAGGGCAGAAGGGTGACATCTGGAACAACCTTGATTACAGGTCTGTTCAGGCAGGGGCTAACCTGAGGCTAAACAATAAACCCCAACAAATTTTATACACTTCACATTCAAAATATTGCTTATTTGCTTTGTGCAGCTATGTTGTTTAAATTGCCTGAAAACACTTTGAATCAACATATGATCTTAACTCCTATCCATCTGGCCTTTTTATTTGCTTATTTAATTATCATTAATCTCTTATGAAATCCAATCAAATCCAATCTTTGTGACAAAACCTCATACTACTAGAATACAATGAGTGCTGCTGCTGTTGAATCGGCTACAAGCAGTGGCTTCAACAACTAATAATGAAACAGACTGTAATAATACACAGAAGCAAGTAGAAGCTTCTGTCTGTCTAATAATTGTCACACAAGTCAAAGGTGGTGATAGGGATGTTGTTGATGATGTGCTTGTTGTAGTTATGGTAGTGGCAGGCAATTGTAATGCGGAGAGGTGGGTAGGTGACGGTGGTATGCGAAGAGGGGGAGGAGATGAATAACAAAAAAGTTATCACGCTGATATGTTACATATGCTGTGAAGAAAACAGTAATGATGCAGTTAAAAAGTGCAAAAATGACTCATCGCGCACATGCACACACTACACGTGTCAATATAATAAATAAAAATACACACACACACGCATCTAAGTAATCTTGATATGGAATTCTTCACTCACAATTATCTACAACCAGAAGCCCTATATTAGAATTATATGTCTTACCACTGTTTTTTCTGCTACTACAGCTCTACAACTGTCTGCTTCTCTGAACCAGTTCAACTACAATCTTTTCACTCACATTCCATGCAACTTCAAGTCCTCCTTTAGCATTTACTGTATCTTACTCACCTCAAAATCTGCACTAAATACTCCTCAGTCTTTCTTCCCTGGAACTGTGTGTGTGTGGGTGTGCGTGCGTGTGTGTGTGTGTGTGTGGGTGTGTGTGTGTAATGTTCTGGATTTTAGAAAAAAGTACAGTATATCCCTGCATATCTTAAGTGGCAATTAAAAGAGTTGCCTCCAGGAAGGGCATCTATCTGTAAAACACAACTTCAAAAAGTTGTGCCCAAATGTCCATAATAGCATATAGAATTAATGTAAAGTGATGATGATGATAATGGTGGTAGAGTGTGTGTGTGTGTGTGTGTGTGTGTGTGTGTGTGTGTGTGTGTGTGTGTGTGTGTGCAAACACTTGCTTGGTTTTGTTTGTGTGGTACTTGCATAAGTGCATGTCAATGTCCAAAATGCACAAAAAAGTTACTAAAAATAACATAGCAACAAGGAATGCACATCCATTTTAATACAAATTTCAGATAGTTGTGCAAGGCAACAAAACATGTAAGGATAAGAGTTATAACAGATCAAAACAAAATCTATTACATAAATATCTTCAGTTGATTTTATTGAATCCAAAATAAAAAAGTACTGGATAAGAGTCCCCAACAAACATTACTTCATTTTTTTTATTAAAGAAGTAGATGTGTTATAAACAAATAATTCAAGTAACAGCTGACCAGACATAGGTCATCAATTATCACCATACAACACCCATACAAATGATTTTTCCAAGTCAGCCCTGTCATTGAACCCACCTATGATCCAGCATGGTCCAGCTGTGACTATCCTATCTTTTGTTCAAACAGTGAATAGATATTATCTATTGTCTTTCGGATGATATCATGACTGTGAAAAGAATTGGCTGATATTTCTGATGAGTCAAACTGCCATAAGAAATGTTAGCTTAATCCCTTTACACATAGAAATTAAAGACGTGTCGTCGTCATCCCCCTCCCGCCCTGCCATTAGAAATTATCGCCTGACCTCATTATATCTCTGTCCTTGTCAAACCTATATAGCACAAGCTATAACAACAAAAACCATCAAAAAATGTGCTTGACTAAATAGAAATGAAACATTCTGAGACATAATTTGTTCATTTGTAGCCATATTTCTAAATTAGTATGGTTAGTATAGATCTTGTAAGAGCAGTCAATTGTTGTTTAACCCAAGATCAATCCTAATTAAGCAGGCATCTATTATCAAAGACGATTTAGCTGTGACTATCATGTCTTTTCATCTGACAGTATCTATGATATGTGCCCTTTTTTAAAAATGCAAAGAGTGTGGGTTGAAAAAGATCGGTTTGAAGTCACTCCCTATCACACTATTCTATGGCCTAACACATGTTGTCACCACACCTAGTCTTTTCTGTCAATACAATAGTCAACCCTGCTCTTCAGAGCTGACTTGTCTCATGTTAACTCTGTTCAGACCTTTCCAACTCACCACCTCTTATCACTCATTTGTTCTCATCCCCAGTCTCACAACACCCAGTTGTGCCTCTGGAATTCCCTCCTTGCATGTTTTTTCTTGCAGCTTTTGATTTCAAGAGGAATATAAACTGCATCAATTTCACTGACCCAGATGGGTTTACATTGGTCATAGGCACAAACCCTCCAAAAAAAGATCAAGTGACCACATAAATGGCTCCACCTTTAACTCATACTGAAACAGTAACTTTTATTTATTGATATTTGCTATTCCCACTGTTGCAATATTTAACAATAAAACAGGAGTGGAACCTGAAACAAGCAAAGTTTCACTCAAAAGTACACCAAAGATAGGAATTCATAGAATGAGATAACTGGGTGTAACTGTATGAAAATTAAAAGAACTTCAATGTGTCCATTCCGCCAGTGATGATTTACACCAGTGAAGCATGGGCTCACAATACTACCACCATGAATGCCCTCATTGTTGCCCAACAGAAAATGGAACAAATCATGCTCAGCATCACATTGCTGGACAAGAAAACCAAAGCTTGGATTCAACAGCATACAAGAGTCAATGATAACCATCAAGGGGAACAAATATAGATGGGCTGACCACATTGCTTGACTGAAGGACAACAGATGGACGATCAGGGTGGCAAAATGGATACCACAACAATGGACAAGATCAAGAAGCTAACCAAAGACAAGATGGTGAGATGATCTCTCTCACTACCTGGAGCCTACATGGCCATAACTGACCAGAGACAGACAACGGTGAAAGATGTCCTAGGTTCCTCCTTCAGGAGCAATGAATCCCTGGATATTATTATTATTAGTTTGAGTGACAATACTTTTTGGCACTAAGGCAGTCAACACACACACACACACACATACATACATACATACATACAGAGTGAGGGGGAGAGAGATTACAATTTATTGAGCACGATTGACACTTTCCTATTCCTCATACACATATGTAGAAACAAACAGAAAGAGACAAAAAGATAGGGAAGGTCAGAATCAAATCAGGGATGCCAAATAGATAGCACCAAAACAGTTGTACCAAAAAGACTCATACCCATGAGTCCATATCATGGTCAGTGGCTCTGTCTGTTATCATATTTGTAATGAATTGCACTATCTATGTTTCAAAATAACTTTGAAAATAGTTAAGAATTTGGAGACATTTTCATTATTAAGCTGGTGTTTGTAAACATAACGTAACAAAACAATTCTTACATGAAGTTATAATGGAAGATTTTAATAAAAACAGAAAACTTTGTTTAACAGAATGAGAAGGCCTCAAATATATTGGTATCAAAAGAGTCAACTATGGTCATTATACCTAAATAAAGTAGTCTTTTAAAATCAAAAAGGGTGAGTTCCAATTCAAACTATCTTATCTGAATTTTCCTTAGTTTTAAATTTCTTACTCATAATACAAAAATTAAAATTTTTAACAAGAGAGTAAAATTCAAAAAGTATAACTCTCAAACTTGAATCAATTATTTTTACTATAGACACAAAACTTTATTTATTTATTTATTTATTTTTTTGTGGTGGAGAAGTGGGGCAGTCAGTTATATTGACTCCAGTGCTCAACAGGTACTTATTTTATCAATTCTGAAAGGATGAATGGCAAAGTTGTCCTTGGCAAAATTTGAACTCAGAATGCAAGGCCAGAATGTAATGGTACTAAGCATTTTGTCCAGCATGATTATGATTCTGCCAGCTTGCTACCTTTCAAACTTGAATAATAATTTTAAAAATTTCAAACATAAATTTCAGTTTTAGTTCTTTGAAATTCATCCCACCTATACAAACATATATACATGCACTGCCACAACTAGCACACATACAAATACCTTAAGCAGGCAAATACATCTATTGTATTAATTTGAAATTTAGAAAGAATTGGGTTGGAATGAACCAAAATAAAGAAAGTTCTTGATTGAGTAAGAAGACTGGATGAAATTGAGACAAGCAAGCCCTACTGGGTATGGATCTTAGCATGTAGAGACAAGAGTGCACTGCTTAGTTGAGAAGGGGATAACAAAAAAAAAGTATCAAGGTATTAGTTGTAATACACAAGAAAGAAACCTGTGCTGGGATAGACACATGATGTGTAAGAAAGATGAAAGCAAAGAAGTGCCAAACAAATCCAAGTGGAAGGAGCTTGTAGAAGAGGAAGACTAAGAAAGGTATGAGAAAAAGTCATGAAGACTGATATTAGGATGCTGAACTTCACAAAAGAGATGACAAGGAACTGCAAACAGTGGTAAGATGCTATGCTAGTGGTAAGATTGCTATGCAATTGTGAAAAAACATAAAATGGTGATTCTAATGACATATAAAACATATCAATAAAAGCACAGCAGGAAGAACTGCAGCTGAACTCCGATGACCATTGTTTTCCAATATCAATTACTAAGCATGGAAACATGAACATTAAAATGATGATCACAATGATGATGGTGAAGGCATTAGCTACTATTCAGAAAGGATTGCTGCAAAATTCTATTAGAGTAATTAGTAGCTTGTGTATTTTTGATGGTTTATTGTTATCAGCATTTCCCCTTACCACAGCCATGCTGTCTGATAGTTGACGAAATGGCATTCCTCCAAGACCAATATTAAGGAGGTGATCATATGTTATGGAATAATTGCAAAAATATAAATGAAAATTACTATATTATAAAGAGTGCTTGGTAAGATTGCCAGAAAGACTGCACATAATTTTTCTGGCATTGTTGTTCATCTAACTTTTGGTGACTTAAATGTTGTTGGTAACCCATAACTTATCTCATATATATTTTCTCCATAAATTTTTGTTGTTTAGCCCCAGGTCAGTTCTGACTGAAAAGATCTAAGATCTAAGACATTCCAGTTGGGACAATCTTGTCTTTTTCCAAGACACTGCACCCATCGTCATTGTCCAACACATCCTTTTCTCAGACAGTGGGGAGTGATTTAAAGGAAATGCAGCATCTATTTCTAGCAACACCTTTATTTGTTTATATTGTCAACTACAGACATCTGCTCTGAATTAATGCCAAAGAATACATATATGATATGGCTATTAATACATACATACATTCAGTACCCTACAAAGTGTATTCTTTGGGATTGAAGAGATATTCATATTTTACTTATTATACTGACCTGTAAAAGAAAGCAAACCCAACTTGTTGCCCTGACATGGTTTAAAATCAGAACAAAGAAATCACTATCAGGTGAGATGCAACAAGGTATTTAAGTTAATCTTAATCATCAAATTAATCCTATACCAATAAAGAAAAATTCTTCAAATATTCTTTAAACCTTCAACCACATTGAAATACTATATTACCTATCTATGATTCCTTCACTAGAAAAAAATCAAATAGGACATTTAAATGAGCAGAATGTATCTATAATTTATCAAAATTAGAACACTCTCTCAGACAATAAGCCATATGACTCCAGTGACCAAAACTAACACAAAAGCCCTTTAAGAAAGCTTATAAAAGGATATATGATTATCAGATTAATCTTAACTTCAGATTTAGTGCAAATAAGTTATTGTATGAATCAAATATAAATGGATTTTAAATATTTTTCTGACAGTTTATTTTTATCTATCTTCTTTTTTTTTTTTAATTCTATTTTGTGACCAGATTTAGTCATTTTGATGGTCGAAATCAGCTTGACTAATTCTATTTAATTTGGTAGTTATTTCTCCATCCTGATTTCAAACCCTAAGATGACAGCTTTATCTTTCAGCTGTACAGAGAGCTATAGATGCATAGATGCAATTTGTAAATGTCACCTGAGTGCTGAAGAAGGCATTTAAGAGCCATGCTTTGCTCTAGTTTTGAATCAAGCAAATTCCCCCACTGAGTGGCATGCTAGTCAACCTCGAGTAATAATTCAATACAATCTGCTGCTAAATTCTAGCAATTCAAATAAGTATCAGCAACATAGTAGAAACAGACTGACTACAAACCTTGACAAAAATTTATCTTGTATGAGGTCTAAAAACAAATATAATTCCCTACTTGTAGCCAGTGTTTGTAACAAAAGGTTCAAAACTGAAATGCAAACTTAGACAAGGTAAAGTGTGGCATCAGATATGAGGGAAACATGCTGTATACAATGTGCAGTATGTACATTCACCAACTACACCACACAAAAAAAAAGAAAACCAACTTCTTTTGCTCTTTTTCTTCTTTCCTATGGTAAAGAGACAGGACATAGTTAACATGCACTGGTTTAAACATGTACTGATTTGATTAATGTTGGACAAATGATCATGACAGCGATAATGGTGCAACTTAGACTCTCACCATAAAGCAATGAACAAACTATCATAAACCATTATGTCTAGTTTTCCGTTCTCTCTGTCACCTCTGTAACCTTAATGATGTACATAAATATATTCATTTATTCTGAGCACGTGCAATAAACAGTATCAGCTTACACTATTTACTGTATAAGTAACTATGTTATTAACAAGAGAAGGGAAAAAATAGCCAAGGAGTACTGCACAGAAACCTAATTAAGTTATTACACTAATCACTTAGTGTTTATTTTCAATACATACCTACATATATGTCATCTTTGTGACAGTACTGATAAAAACTATGCTTAAGTAAGGTGTGATAAAATAGGTTTTGAGTTATCACCACATCAAAACCAGGTTACTTCCCACTAGACTGCTCATATAATATTTTTAATTCATTTAAATTAATTAAAATGTCAGTGTTGTCTCCATTGCCTTCCTTAATCAAAATTGATCATTAAGTAAATGACTTTTCTTGTTCACCATAGGTGTGATTTTAGTCAATTAAAATGACTTGATTCATTATATATTGAGTACTGTCCTCATAATCTTATTCTTGCACATCACCATCATTTTACATCCATGTTCCATGCTAGCATAGATTGAGGAGTTCAACAGGATTCAATGGCCCAAGGACTACACTGTGCTCCAATGTCTTCTTTGGCATGGTCTTTATGATTGAATGCCCTTTCTAACACTAATCACTTTACAGTGTGTAGTGGATGCTTTTCTTGCGCCACCAGTGCTAGCGAGGTCACCATACAGCTCACAAGACTACGAAACACAAGTGGAAGTGGGGTGTACTGCTTTTTTTAGTTGTAGAGGAGCTACATTGCTACACACATTTAGAAGAGAGAGTGAGAATGATTCAGTTGTAACTGCCTCTACACACTTCAAATATAAACTTTACCAATGAACTACCATTTTATAATATTAGTGACTCGCATAAAGTAATCCAACTCTTTTTTTCTTTAATGTATTCAGCCTAACGCAGAAGAGTACCTCAAGGATCTCACTGCTGCATTAATTTCCCTATCATAGAAAAGATAGCTCCTTTCATTTACTCCATTCCAGTGCAAAGCTGCACCAATTATAGAGACACAAATTTAAAAATACTACTGTCTCCATTAAACTTCACTAAAGTAGAAAGACCTAATGACAGCAGCCATAAACACACTTCAAATGTATAACTAGTAGATGTTACATATCAGCCATCAGTTTTACAACACAGATAAAAGACAAGGTACTTGCAACTTGTGTTGAAAATGACACATTAAGATCAACCATCAGATAGTCTTACATAATACATAATGCATACCAAGTCAATAAAAAAAGAATTAACAAACAAGGATAAATAATAGCAAAAATATATAAAGCAGAAGTAGACATACTGAAAATGGCTTCATATTTTCTTTGAGAAAACTTAATGCCCTACTAAGAATCAGTAATTCATATAAAACCAATATCTCTGCACTGTGCTCTGTAGCCAAAGCACTTAAATTTCAATAGCACAGTTCACTCAGCTGCACTATATAATTAACTAATGTTGGTAATAAGAAAACTGCATAACTGATGAGTGTTTTGTTAGGTCATTTGCTATGTCAAATATTTTTGCAAGTAAAACCTGTAATAGAGTGGTCTCTAAGTGCATAATGAAACCTTCGAGTAATGGTAGTAGGTAAAGAGAAAAATATAGTCAAAGAAGAAAAAAAAATTTCTTTAAATTCAGTGGAATTTAACTGGGTTATCTGCTCTTAATCATGAGAAGAAAAATTGATCACCATAGTTGGGACTCCTTCCAGACACATCATAGGAAGATGTGTCTGGAATTGGATTTCAATTTCTTATTGAAGCCAATTCATTTCATTCACACACACAGTTCAATGTTTTGAGGAAAAGCATAAGCATCACACTTTTATTGTCTGCTATTAAAAAAATTTGTCTGTTACATAGAGTTACAAAATATGCTGACAAAATGACTAAACAAATATTTGTCATTTTGCTTCTACCATTCCAGTCAACCAAATGCTAACAAATAAAAATTAGCATTTATATAAATTTCTTTGATTCTGGACTAAAATTTCTTATTCACCAAGTATTTCAAGTAGGATGGCCATGAACAAAAACTGCCAAATATATTTCACTACTATTTGATCTGTTTAAGATCATGCATCCCAATAACACAGAAATGTCAGCCAAAAGTATTTGATTTACTAGAATTCATTCACAGGCATTACAAATCTGTGAATAGGTTGTATTATCATGACAGAAAACTCATTCCTGCATTTCTTCATTATAATTCCTTGTCTTCAATGAGATAAATAGGAGGAGATACAAAAAGCTTTTGTTGCATGTAACTTTTAAAATGCTAAAGGCTGCTTGGTATTTGAAAAGGTAAATTAAATTCTCTCAGAGAAGTATGAAGTGAAATTGAACCATCAGTTAAACGTTAATTAAAAAGACTCACATATTGGGAGGATTGTGAAATCTAAGAGTAGCTTGAAGGCAATGTATTTGACAAAACAGTACTATATAGAGTCACATCAGTAGCTTGATATGGTTCAAAGCTATCAAGATTGATTTTAACTCTTTCCTCACTTCTGTTAAATATACTTTCTACCTTTTATCATTTTACATACATTTTTTTTTTAAATCAAGCTGGCAAAGGCACGATAGGTTCCCCCTACCAAAATCTGGACAATTCCATATTGATGGAGCAAGTGCCTTTTCCTTTCACAAACTGGTGCCCTTATTTCAGTTAATCACTCAAATGTGAAACAGAAATAAAAAAAATGTAACTATCCTAAATAAAGGGGGAAAAAATGAGCAAGTGAAAAAAAAAAAAACAAGACAAAAATGAAATATCAAATGACATTGTAACACATTTCGTCACAAAGTTCCAATCATGTAGCAATAAATAAGATTATTATCCAAACTCTCAGAAAGTTATGGGCTTCAATCAATGGCACAACAAAAATGATGGTAACGTTTGGATTCGTCACTATGTGATGTATTGTAGTCATGTGTGTGTGAGAGAAGAAGAAGATAAAAATTAAAGGATACTCACAATTGGTACAAAATAGTTGTTTTACCAGCATTGTCTAATCCAACAATTATCACCTTGTGCTCTGATAAAAAAAAAGGAAATAAATGTATATTTCATTTATTTAAAGAAAACAACTTGAAAAAACAGAACTCCCATATAAAAAAGTAAAAAGTAAAAGAAAAAAAATGAACTGTTTCTGTCTCTCTATCTTACTGTTTTTCAAGTAAGGGATATCTTACTTCACACATTACTGAAGACGCAAAGGAAGAAGATGCTTTGTTGACAGAAGTAAAATCGGCAACATTGCTTATAACTTGCAACCTGTTAAACTCACAAATGTAACCAAACAAATACACATGTAAACACCCGTATGCACACAGGCATAAATATGCAGGACAGATTTTTTTTTTTTTTTTTCAGTTTTTGTCAACCAAATTCACTCATAAGCCATCTCCCTCAAAACTACTGATCCAAGTAAGGGATCTTGTCTTGTGACTTACTCGGTGACCTCACTAGTGCTAGTGCCATGTAGGAAGCACCCAGTACACTTTGTGAAGTGGTTGGTGTTAAGGAAGGTATGTAGAAATCATGCCAAAGCAGGCAATGGAGCTTGATGCAGCCTTCTAGCTTGCCAGCTCCTGTTGAATTGTCCAGCCCATGCTAGCATTGAAAAAAAAAAAAAAATGATGGTGATGATAAACAGAATGCTAATATAAGAAAAAGTTTCATAATTTGTTTTGATTTAGTAGTCTTTGAGGAAAGTGGTGTCATTGAAACAAAAAGGGGATATGGTTATAGCTGGAATGTCTTTGACCATAGGTCCACTCAAGGCTAGTTTGTGGCTAAACAGCAGCCACAGAGAGGTTTCTATGTGGTCACTCAACCTACTAAAAATGTCACACAAATTACATCCTCATGTTTAAAAATAAAAGAATGCAGTGGATGATACTGATGCAATTTCAAAATTATGACAGGAAGGTCATGGGCGGAATACTTTCAATCATAGGTATGCTCTAACAGCACTGCAATCAACCAAAGATGAAACAATAAAAATAAAAAATTTTTAAAACAATGATTGAATACAGAACAATTTATTCAGTGGAATCTATCTATTTTGGGCTAAAAAAACAAACAAACAAACAAACTATTTCTTCAAAATTTTCAAAGCCCAGAGGGACAAAACATTCCAAGTGACACTTTTCTACATAAACAATTTGTTTTCTAAGTATCAAGAGTTTTCTTTCTTTTATTTGTACTAGCCATTAATCCTTTAGCATTCACATTATTTTGTCAAAAGTAATGGTTATTTATTCACATCGTTCTGAATTAAGCGTTCTGAATTATCGTGTAGCTTCAAGATTTTGATGATGAAATAGTTCATTTTTAGAATCATATTGTAAAGTAGGTGTGAGGGGCCAAATCTGGCCAGTTTGAGCATAAAACAGGCAGAATATTTTGGCTGGGTATGGCTGATTTTATAGGCTAATGGGTCAAAGCGCTACTACAGTTGTGTGCATGCAGCATTTAAAGAAACATACCATCTTCAAGTATTGTCGTTCATTCATATATAATATGCATTCATGTAATAATATGCATCATTAATCTAAAGGTAATGAAATGGACAAAAATTGGCAAAAAATATACTGTGCGTATGATATTGACTTCTTTTTTTGGAGGGAGTTGGGGAATCTTTGAGGAAAGTGGTGTCATTAAAAATAAATTGGCAATAGTGGATAATGTAAAAACTCCTGATTTCATTCATTTTTACATTCATTTTTCCATGCTGGCATGGATTAGTCAAATACACTATCAAGTTTAGTTAAATACATTATCAACCAGATTCCCTTCCTTGTTTCAAAACTTAATTTGTTTTTCAAGTAAGGGATATCTTACTTCACACATTACTGAAGACGCAAAGGAAGAAGATGCTTTGTTGACAGAAGTAAAATCGGCAACATTGCTTATAACTTGCAACCTGTTAAACTCACAAATGTAACCAAACAAATACACATGTAAACACCCATATGCACACAGGCATAAATATGCAGGACAGATTTTTTTTTTTTTTTTTTCAGTTTTTGTTAACCAAATTCACTCATAAGGCTTTGAATTATCTAGATAAGTGAATATTTCAAAATAGGTGAATCATGCATATTTTTTTTTTTTAACTCTTCAGTTTTCAAAGTTTTGAACTTCAGGTATTCCATGTTATACATATTTACATCTTGTAATATATATCTAGTTGTTTTGATCTTGTTTATTTCTTGTTGTTGGACAAACATAATTGCCATTCATAAATTTCCCTCTTGAAAAACTATCAAATGAATAATTGTATTTTTGTTTGTTTTCCTTAAACAATGACATTTGGACTTTATCAGTGTTGGCTGAAAAAGTGCACCTGTTGTATGAATCAATACACAATTGGTTTATATCATTTATTTATTTATTCATTCATTCATTCATTCAAGAAAATCAATATGATCTTCATAATCATATTGAATATACTCAATTTAACTAGAATCTGTCACAGGAGATTTTTAAGCCAAAATTCTTGAAAATCTCTCAAACTATTTTTTTTTATTAGACATTTCTGAATTATTGTTTTGAATAGTACACATTTAAAAGCCAGTATTTTTTCTTTTTTTCTTCTGTCATTTAAAAAAATACTTTATGTAATATATATAATTTAAAATAAACACCCAAGAAAGTGACAAAAAAAATGTGCTAACAAAAACTATCTCTCTGTTCAAATAATTGAAGATTTACATATATAAGTTATATGTGAATAGAAATGTTACTTGCATGGTTATTAGAACAAAAATATAACTATCTGTGGATACAAATAAATATATTATATAAAAGTTCCCATGCTTTAGTAGGGTTGAGTTTGAGATTAGTAAACAAAAATGAACCAACATTATGTGAGCAAATTGATAGCGATGATTGACGATAGACTGTTTCCAATAATTCTATGGGTTCATGAAATTACTATGTCTGTTCATACACCTTTATGTCTTTTTGCCCATGTTAGCATAGGCTAAGAAAAAAAAAAAAAAAAATTCTGGAGACATTTTTACAGCCATATTCCCTTTGTGTAATTAATCCTTACCTGTTTTTCAAGTAAGGGACTTTTTATTCCACAAGATTTTGAAAGTGCTGAGCAAACAGAAAATTTGTTGACATGGTGAAGTTTAACAACAAACTTCATTTGAGGGAGGGTGCTAATATTCAGAACAAACATTTGCTGACTGTAAACAAAACCATTTGTACTACTTGATCAGCAAGAAACTGCAGAACCTTCATCTGTCATCTACTATTGGAGAGTCCATATATATATATATATATATATATATATATATATATATATATATAAACATTGGGCCTCAAAGAGTGGATGAGAGGGGACCAAGACTCCTGGTGGTTTCCTGTGCTTGAGAAGATATGTCAAAGCCAAGTAAAATCAAGGTTGTCCTTGCATACAAGCATGTCCTCTGCATCCCTCTCTAGCTAAGCATTCCTAATCTGGTGGGCTCATGCGTGCTGGTGCCACATAAAAAACACCTGTACCACTGCCATGTAAGCACACCTGTGTGGTGCTGCATAAAAGCACCTAGTACACACTGTAAAGTGGTTGGCACTAGGAAAGGCATCAGGCTGTAAAAACCATGCCAAAACAGACATGAAGGCTGAGTGGCTCTTCAGGTGGCCAGCCCCTGTCAAACCATCCAACCCATGCCAACATGGAAAGTGGACATTAAACAATGATGATAACATATATATATATATATATATATATATATATATATATATATATATATGTATACACACACACACACACACACACACAAGTACATATGCATATATCATCATTTTAACATTCACTTTACCATGCTTGCTTGGGTTGCACAAAGTTTATTAAGGCATGTTTTCTAAGGCTGGATGTGCCTCCTGTCATAACATTCACCTGTTTCCAAGCAAAGAAATATTTCTTCAAGTCAGACATGTTGTCTTAGCAATATATTGGAAATGAATGATAATGTTTGCATGACACTCGTTTACAGCTATCACTTGATGTCAAAACAAGGAGGCACAAATACAAACACACATACACTCACATACATGAAGGGCTTCTTTCAGTTTCCATCTGATCAAACTTACTCCAAAGACATTGGTTGACCTGAGAATATAGAAGATGCTTGTGCAAAGTACCATGCAGTGAGACTGAACCTGACTTCATGTGGTTAAGAAGCAAACCTCTTAACCACACTATACACGTGCCTATATAATCACACTATGTGTGTATATGTGAGTAAATATGTGTGAATGTATGTATGAAATGCGTTGTGCATATACATACATAATGCATGTCTGTGCGTTTGTATATATAAGTGTGGCTGTGTGGTAAGAAGCTTGCTTCACAATCACATAATTCCAGGTTCAGTCCCACTGCATGGCACCTTGGGCAAACTAAAGCCTTGTAAGTAGATTTGAGAGTTGGAAATTGAAACCTCATTTTTTATATATATATATATATATATATATATATATATATATATGACGCATGACGCATGCGTACGAACAGCCATGCTACATGGCAGTGAAACATGGGCTGTAACTGCTGAGGACATACGTAAGCTCGCAAGGAATGAAGCCAGTATGCTCCGTTGGATGTGTAATGTCAATGTGAATACCCGTCAGAGTGTAAGTATCTTGAGAGAAAAGCTGAACATTAGAAGCATCAGTTGTGGTGTGCAAGAGAGACGATTGCGCTGGTATGGACATGTGGTGAGAATGGATGAGGATAGCTGCGTGAAAAAGTGCCACACCCTAACAGTTGAAGGAACCCGTGGAAGAGGTAGGCCCAGGAAGACCTGGGCTGAGGTGGTGAGGCAAGACCTTCGTACATTGGGCCTCACCGAGGCGATGACTACTGACCGAGACCTTTGGAAATGTGCTGTGCGTGAGAAGACCCGGCAAGCCAAGTAAGATCGTTGCCAGTGCCCCTGGACTGGTTCTTGTGCGGGTGGCACGAGATGCACCATTTTGAGCGTGGCCGTTGCCAGTACCGCCTGACTGGCTCCCGTAGGATTTTCGAGCGAGATCGTTGCCAGTGCCCCTGGACTGGCTTGTGCGGGTGGCACATAAAAGACACCATTTCGAGCGTGGCCGTTTTCGTGCGGGTGACACGTAAAAGCACCCACTACACTCTCTGAGTGGTTGGCGTTAGGAAGGGCATCCAGCTGTGGAAACTCTGCCAAATTAGACTGGAGCCTGGTGTTGCCATCCGGTTTCACCAGTCCTCAGTCAAATCGTCCAACCCATGCTAGCATGGAAAGCGGACGTTGAACGATGATGATGATGATGATATATATATATACATATACGTGTGTGTGTCTTTGTGACTGTGTTTGTCCACCACTTCACAACTGGTGTTGATGTGTTTATATCCCTGTAACTTAGCAGTTCAGCAAAGTAAATACCAGGTTTAACAAAAATAGGTCCTGGGGTCAATTCATTTGACTAAAAAAAAATTCTTCATGGTGGTGCCCCAGCGTGGCCGCAGTCTAATGACTGATACAAGTAAAAGATAAAAGAAAAAAGGTTTTTGTTTGTGTGTGTGCGCGCGCGCGCACACATGTGTTTTATGAAAGCCACAAAACTAGAAGTTAGAAACAGGAGAGTGAGAACAGAAACCAGATGGGAACAACAGTTTGTATTTTTGTTTTGTATCTCAATATTTCAGATTTTAAAATCCTTTATTAGAAGAAAATGGAGGACAGGCTTAGTAACTGTAGACATTCTAGGATGAGGATAATGTATGGAGAGGGTAGGGTAAGTGAGATGGTGTGCTACATGTGCAATCTAAAATGGTGGGAGTGAGCAAACTGTTGTTCTGCTTTTCATTTGTTTTCACTCCTCTGTTTCCAACTTGCATTGGGTAGCTTTCTAAAAGAATTTTAGAATTTTTTCACAGCTATGCTATTCTATTTCTTTAACTTATGTAAAGAGAAACCTCAGATGGCTACGGCAATGTAGGAATGCTGCCTTCAGATACAAATGTCTTTCTTTTTATTTTGCTGTGAATTTTAAACTATTTTTCTTCAATTTTTCCTATGTGAATTTTAATAATATACATTAAAAAAAAAAAGAAAAAGCAAGCCATTATATATTTTTTTTTAATCGACTTTGTCATACCTTCATTTTTATAAGCGTGATGGAACCGGTAATCAAACAAAATGCTTTGCAGTATTTATATTAAGCTAAGGCTTTTCATGTCCTGCCTTTTCATGTCCCAAATTTTGGTATGGTCAACTTCACTTCTCACAAAATTTAAGGCCTTGTGCATTTGTTAGAAATAATTATTACAGGTTTCTCTTATTCTTCATCCCTTGCCTTCTGTCCAACCTGTTCTTTCTTTACCTTTATTTCAAAAACATTTCTTTGTGTGTGTGTGTGTGTGTGTGTGTGTGTGTGTGTGTGCATTTTCTAGGCTTTGTCCTGTTTGAGTGAAATGGTGATTATATCAGCATGACTGATAACTCTGCACTTTCAAAAGAACCAAAGGATAAAGAAAATCCTTTACTTAATAAAGCAGGTAAGGATTGGCAACAGGAAAAGCAAGCTGTAAAATTATATATATGAGAGAGAGGGAGATAAACAGAGAAAGATGCAAAGACAAGGGGGGATAAACAAAGAAGGGAAAAAAGTTGGAGTTACAAACCCATATATACAGGCTTCAAACATAAAATATTCTAACACGAGTTTATAATCCTGTTTAGTTTGCATCCATTCTCTTCTAATACAAGAGAATTTGGCAATATTTGGTTTTGTATATGGTAAAGTAAACAAAAACATATCTACATATATATTCACACAGAGTCCAACCCATGTTGGCATGGAAAACATGATAATACACACACACACACACATACATGAAAGACATTCTCTCCCTAGAAGCTTAAATAGTTTCTAACAAAGAGTCTCTTATGTTAGAGTTAGCATAAGGGTTGAATGTCATATTCAAAGTCATCTCCTGTGTGCATTTGTTGTTACATAGCTGCAATGTCAACTATTAGTCACATTTTTCCTTGAAGGAGTCCGTAACCACCCAACATTTTATCAGCTAAGAACAGATTTTCATGAATGCATGAAAATCCCATGACATTACTGAAACTGGAGAAAAACTAATAAACAGGACAAGACTCATTTCAACTCCCTTAAGACCTCATAGACATGAAAGAGTATATTAAAGAAAAAATGTTTAATCTTCCATAATCTCCATATGATCTTATGAGCTGATAATTAGGATTAAGTGAATGAAAGACAAATTTTCTCTTTGATACATTACAAATCAAGATGGATTCCCTGTTGGTCTCGACTACACACACTCACTTGTTAGACCAACCAAATTCCTACTCTTGAAATTAACATGTGCTTGATATTCCACAGAGAAATCTAACCATAATATAATTCTCAAGCTGAATCAACATGACACAATGTGACAAGACCAAGCCTTTGAATTTGTAGGTACAATCTAGAGAGAAACAGAAACAGAGAAGAGCAATAGATTGGTACTTTATCAATCCCCACCAAATGCTAATTAGCAAAGTTGACTTTGGCAGAGAACCAAAGCCAATAATCTAAAGATTCTCCCAATTCGCTGCTGCTTTGCAAGTATATTCACAAGAATGTGAAAAACCTAAACTGAAGAGCTGAATGGAGTAAAGCTTAGATTATATGGACAGTCCAAATAGAATGTGAAATACTGACAATGAACTTTGATTATTCCATTTTTACTTTTAGGCAATGTCTGTATTTTTTCTTTTATTCTTTTACTTCTTTCAGTCATTTGACTATGGCCATGCTAGAGCACCACCTTAAGAGGTTTTTGTCAAACAAATCAACCCCGGGACTTATTCTTTGTAATTATTTACATTATTGACATTTGATGGATATTTGTCCTCATCTTGTTTGTTGTTAACACGTTTCGGCTGATGTACCCTCCAGCCTTCATCAGGTGTCTTGGGGAAATTTCGAACCAGGGTTCTCATATTTCTCCTATTGATTAAAAGCATACAACATACAAGGACAAAAGGAATCATCAGACTACTTTTTAGCATCCTAACTTGTTAAAGTTCGAGTTTAAAGGCTATAGCTACTCCTTTAAGAAGTACAAGACAAAATTGTTTTTTTTTTTAAAGAGTCTGCTTTTATCAAAAGTTTATACTCAAAAGAATATACAAAATGTAAACTATAAAAATACTATAAAAGAAAATCATGTATATTTTTGTTTATCAGCTGAGAAATCTAAAGTTCATCAAAGAAAGTTGAAAGACTGAACACCTAAAGCAACTTAACAAATTCTTTTAAAATTTTAAGAATTGTTTGAATATAATATTTAAGTGGATGTAACACAAAAAACTATATTCAATGAAAATAATATAGGATTGAAAAATTGTATTCTTACAAAATTTAGAATAGAAACATTGTTCTAAAGAATGCAAAATAGGTTAATTAAAATTTCAAGTCTCAAATTTTCTAACACTTATATGTTTATAAGCCTATAATGCTTTTATCAGATCCTTTTTAACAGAAGCCCTTAAACTTGATTTGACTGTTTTGGATGGAGAAAAAGCCACTGGATGTTAAATGATAATGATGATGACAATGATGACTTCTGTAATCCAATAATTACTTCCAACTAACTCCACAACTGTAATTGTACTACCCCATAGAAATATCACCAAATGTCCATCAAATCATACCATCAAACTTTAAATAAAAAAGATGTAAGAACACATGGACAATGTAGTCACAGGTCATCATCATCATCATTGTCGCTTAACATCCGCTTTCCATGCTGGCATGGGTTGGATGGTTTGACTGAGGGCTGGCAAGCCAGAAGACTGCACCAGGCTCCAATCTGATCTGGCAAAGTTTCTACAGCTGGATGCCCTTCCTAACTCCAACCACTCCAAGAGTGTAGTGGATGCTTTTTACGTGCCACCAGCATGAGAGCCAGTCAAGCAGTATTGGCATCAACCACACTTGAATGGTACTTTCTACATCCCACTGGCACGGGAGCCAGTCAGGCGGCACTGGCAACGACCACACTTGAACGGTGCTTTTTACGTGCCACCGGCATGGGACCAGTTAGATGGCACTGGTGTCAAGCACACTTGGATGGTGCTTTTTATGTGCCGCGGCACAGGAGCCATTAAGGGAGCACTGGCAATGATCACGCTCGAATGGTGCTTTTTACATGCTACCAGCACGGGATCAGTCAGGCGGCACTGGCATAGACAAATGTAACGGTCATGCCTGGAATGTTTCTATTCACAGGCCTGTTCGTGCAGGGTTCACTTGGGACTAAATGAATTTAACTATGGAAAGCATGTAATGTGCAATAGCTACAATGACCTGTGCAAAAAGTTCCCAACCTAGTTGATATGTGTTCAGTGTGTAGCTATCAGAGAGAAATAAAAGCAGAGACTTATAAACATCATTAAAATACATTATCAAACTTGCATTAAAAAATAAAAGCAAAAATAAATAAAGTCCCACAGAGTTCTGATTTCCTTTACTTTATATGCATAACCTTTGACATTTTTATGTATCAGTTTCAAATCATTGGTGTTTCTATGTATTTTACAGTTATTACATCAAGTAATCATGACTCCACTGCAATGTAGGAGTAATGGGTGAACAGCTTTCAGCTAGGCTAATGGAGACCTATGTAATAACAAAAGTGGGTGTGTTGATGAAAATAAAGCCATTGAAAATTACAAAGTGCAAATAGTCATTTTTGCTTTAGTCACAGGTCATCCCTGACTGACAAAGCAAAGGAGTTCTAACTATGACTGTCTCATCTGTTTTTCAAGATGGTGTGCAACACAGTTGTATGATCTATATATAAGGTAAAATATGACTTGAACATTCGGTTGCTATTTCTAGCAAGATGAACAACTGCATAGATGCTGCACTGTTGGTTTGTAGAGTATAAAGTCAATAAGGTAGGTAACTGGTTACAAGTGGTGCATTGTGTTTCTGGTGAAGACAACTGTCAATGCCCAACACTATTTACCTGTATATAGTTACTGTAGAAAATTACTGTTCAAACACTGTAGCCTACAGAGAGCAATGTACAACCAACGAGAATTTTACTTGCTTGTAATTCTCAATCAGCAAGTTCCAAAGTGAGAACAATGAGAAGAAATGGCATGCAATGGCATTTTAGCTATAATGGCACAAGCTGAAATGACTTTGACCGAAAAACCAACATTATATAGTTTTAGCAATGCAAGAAGCCTACCTCTTGCTCTTGAATTATTAAACACAGATGAAATCTTCAAGTGGTAAATGAAACATGAGAATCCAAAGAAATTAATGATGTTTTGTATTGGCAAATAGTCAAATATGAAAAAAAAGTTTGCAAAGTGGAATAAATTAACCATGAAGAGGAGGAGAAGTAAAATGTTTTAGGTAAAACACTTAATCAGAGAGAGTGGGGAGGGGGGAATGTTTACTGGTAGTTCTGGATAAACTGATAATAACTCAACAACTCAATAGATTTCAGGATAATAAAATATGGTGAAGTGGTCCCCCGCTCCTTTAATTGTTTTTATATTTTACCACTCAGATGTTGTTATTCATAGAAATGTTGATAAATGGGCTTATGTGGCTTGCTTTAAGTTAAAATGTGAATACATAAACCTAATTCTCAGTCTCCCAGTATTTTGTAACAATTCAATCATACAAATTCCATAGATATAATTACTGTGATAACTTTGAAGTAAAACATAAGGTTTCTTAGCTGACTTGTTATGATATGCTATACAGTTAGCCATTAGAGATATATCTTAATTCATACACAGCAGTTATAGAGTATCATGATATATGACATCATTATCTACTGTAGAAAAAGAAAAAAATATTATTATATTAAATACAAAAAGGAGAGTACTTTCAGTAATAATTTTGTTAATTTTGTCCTTAATAACACTGGTTAGTAGAGTCAACAGTATATTGGGGCAAATGTCTTTCTGTTGGAGCTCAAATTCCATGTAGTGGCTACTATGATATTATGAAAGGAGACTAGAGAGAAGGAAAGAGAAAGGATAAACTGTATTTAAAAAGAGGAGGAGAGACAGACAGACAGACATATAGAGAGAAAGAGCAGTATAGAAAAAAGAATTGAGATAGACAGACAGGAGCAGATAGATAAATATCTATGCTTCATAGTTAAAGTAATGAAAGAAACTGCAAGTAAAAGGACTGTGAAGGAGGCATAGGAACAAAAACAGTGAAACCCACACATAAATATCATACATAACAGAAACACAGGAAGGTGGGGAGAGGAAAGGAGACAGCTATTAACATTACAATGGATCACTGTTCTAAAAATGTAAGATTTACAGAAAAGAAAAAATGTTATTTTTAAACAAACGTTTTTATTTTTTAAATTAACAGTTTACATTAAAAGGAATGGCAGTTATTGGCAACATTCATTGTGGTGCATGCATGCACACTTCTTACCAGCAATAAGTAAGGGTTCTTGTAGATAATAGACTGAGACTTGTTTGTTTGTGTGTGCGTATAAATATATGCACACATACATACACTGAAACATGGTTGGTGCTGGGAAGGGTAACCAATTGTAGAAACTAAAACGAAATGCAAGATGAGGTCAATTAACCAGCAGTAACCCTAGAATATGCACTGAATCCTACAATAGCAACCTGTCCAACTCATGCTAGCATGGCAACTGGGCATAAAGCAATGATGATGAATACACACACACAAGCACAGTAAAAGCTGCTTATGGTGATCACTTTGGGATGAAACTTTTTCAAAAACAATAACTAACATTAACATAAAGCAGAGGATGTAACAATATCTGGGCCCTTGACTGTAATAAGCAAATAATTTTGAATAGTTTGGACACCTACTAATTTTGAAAACTTTCTGAGTACATTATTCAGCTTATAATAAACTGCTTTGTTGTGTGTATATGATATATACACACAAAACAAGCCAACCAAACTTAACACACAACTATCTCCCTGCCTAGCACTAACATATGATTCCACCACCACCACTATACACTTACCATACCTCAACTTTAGTTTTGATCTCACTAGTGATTATAGTGGTTGTGCAGCAGTTTACTTTGGAAATTTTGATAACTATATCCAATATTTTGACAAACAAGCATATACTTTCACTGCCATAAACCAAGGTAAACAGTAAACAGACAACTGCATAAACTGGGCACATGCTCCATACTGTTATCTTCAGGACGATGTAAGTCAGTGATTCTCAACCAGTATACATAACACCTTGGGTCCATATGAGATTGGGGGAGGGGCTCCACACGAGCAAAATAGGAAATTGGGTCCACAGTAGTATTTTACAGGGCCACGAAAATATTTTGCCTTAAATGTTTATTGCAAGAAACAGCTAGGTTTCTTTCTCTGACGTTTTGCATAGTTCAACCTACACAAGTTAATGTGGGAAAAACAAAATCAGAATTTTGAAAGAACTATCTATACAAATAGTTTTTTTAAAAATCAAATGGTGTGGCTATGTGGGAAGAAGCTTGCTTCCTAACCACATGGTTCCAGGTTCAGTCCCACTGTGTGGCACCTTGGGCAAGTGTCTTCTACTAGAGCTTCAGGCCAACCAAAGCCCTTGGGAGTGGATTTGGTAGATGGAAACTGAAAGAAGCCTGATGTATATATGTGTGTGTGTGTGTATCTTTGACCCCCACCACCACTTGACAACTAGTGTTGGTGTGTTTACATCCCTGGAACTTGACAGTTCAGCAAAAGAGACTGAAAGAATAAATCATCATTTAACATCCGTTTTCCATGCTGGCTTGGGTTGGACGGTCTGACAGAACTGGTAAGCCGGGGAGCTGCATCAGGTTCCAGTCTGATTTGCTATGGTTTCTATGGCTGGATGTCCTTCCTAATGTCAACCCCTCCAAGAGTGTAGTGGGTGCTTTTTACATGCCCACTACACTCTTGGAGTGGTTGGCGTTTTCATTCAACTAAAATTCTTTTAGGCAGTAGCCCAGTATGGCTGCAGTCTAATGACCGAAACAAGTAAAAGATAGAAGAATATATATATATTTCACTTATCTTCATTATGTATAAGATAATGATGTGAAATTTCACTATACTTAAGTGGGTAAAATGACGCAGCAATCTCTGGAGTGATCTGCAGTACTAATACGATAAGTAGCAATCTCCACAAAGATCAGTCATTAGTCAAGCAGGCCATACATAATACAGAATTATAAAGACACACACAACTATCCATCCACACAAACATTTTCTTTTTGTCTTCCAATATCTATATTGGTGAAATTATTAGTTCTGTGTCTACAAAGCCTGACATCAGGTGGACTGTTGTAAACTTGCAGCCAATTCAGCTCAAGTAAAAGCAAATACTCTAGTGCATTTCTCCTCTTAACAAAGCTACTAATTAACAATTAACTTCCATCACATATCTTGTTAAACAACTATTGTTTCAATATGGTTTTTGGTTGTGTACTACTTAAACTCAATACCTGGAATTTAAAGTAGTCAATGATTACACTGATACACAACTACAGAATTTTTCTACAGAGCAGTAGTTATTAACAAAATGGGAATTATTCCATTGCTCTCCTTAACCACCTACTGCAGGAGTAGCTAAAATCACAGAAAGAGCAAAGAGAAAATAAAAAGTAACCATGAGGGCATTCCTAAACAGATGTTTGATTTACTGCTTACACCTTTCATATTCAATGTTGCTAAAAATAAGAGTTAAAATAACTCAAAAGCCACAAAAGCACTGAACAAAGGGAGGTAAGTCCCCAGCTTACATAGTTGGATCGCAATTTCGGATTTTGGTATAGACCATATTAATCCTCATCAGCAACTCTTAATGCCTAGGATTAAATACTTAACTACCTCTGTCAATCTTATAACAAAAACTATTAAAAACATATGATTTTCAAACGGTAAAATTGTAAACAACAAGTTAAAAAGATACATATATATGTGTGTGTGTGTGTGTGTGTGTGTGTGTGTGTGTGTGTGTGTGTGTGTGTGTGTGTGTATATATCTATATATATGTATATATATATATATATATATATATATATATATATATATATATATATTTATGCATGTGTATGTGTGTCTGTATTTGTCTTCCCGTCATCGCTTGACAACCAGTGCTGGTGTATTTATGTCCCTGTAACTTAGCAGTTTGGTAAAGGGGACTGATAGAATAAGCACTAGGCTTACACAGAATAAGTCTTGGGGTCAATTTCCTCAACTAAAACCCTTCAAGGTAGTGCTCCAGCACGGCCACAATCAAATAACTGAAACAAGTAAAAGAATAAAAGAATATCCACTTTTCCATGCCTGCATGGGTCAGATAGAATTTGTTGAGGTAGACTTTCTATGGCTAGATGTCCAACCCGTCACCAACTTTCACCCATTTCCAAACAAGTTAATATTTTTCCATGGCTAGACATTTTTCTTACAAAAGATTTGCAATAAACAACTTCACTTGTATAATGATGATGTTCATTTATTACCATCACATGATGTCTAAGCAAGAGTATGCACAAAGACATACATATACATACATGACAGGCTTCTTTTAGTTTCTGTATACTAAATTCACTCACAAAACTTTGGTTGGCCCTGGGCTTATAGTAGAAAACATTTGCTCAAGGTGCCACATGATTGGGAAGAAAACTTCTTTATCATACAGCCACTCCTGCACCTATTGTTAGATATTGTAGCTATTTTCCAATAGTCATTGGAAAATGATAGTGTCTCAAGAAATCCATCAAGATTTAAAAGCCCTGGTGAAGCTTTTTGATCAGGTGCTTATTCCAGACAGCTCGGTGGATAGAAGAAATGTAAAGTGGTCTGCTCATAAATAATGACGTGACTGGAGTGGGTTTGAAGTCAAGAATGTAAGCAAATATCCCAACACTTCATTCAAACAACCATCTGTCTATATTAAAATCTTATAAGAGGAAAGATGTACTTAACATTGAGGCATCGCTCTAAAGATTTTCTTATAGTTTTCAATTTTAATTTATATGTTACTTTCCTCCTCAATTCAAGGGTCTTATTGGTTCCTTGGTAACTTCACTAGCGCCAGTAGCAGGTAAAAACTTACCCAGTATGCTCTGTAAAGCTGTTGGTGTTAGGAAGGGCATCCAGCCAGAGAAACCATGCCAAAGCAGATATTGGAGCTTCACTCAATCCTCTGGTTTGCCAGCCCCTGTTGAACCAACTAACCTATGCCAGCATGGAAAGCAGACAGATGATGAAGATGATGAAAAAGAAAGAATTCAGTACTCACAATATTTACAATATTGTACTCACAATATAATCCCAGGAGGGATTAAAAATTGCAGTATATCAAAACACTGACTGATATTTAAGTCACAAGACTATCTAACCAACAGTCCTAATAATTAATCTTAACCAGTAAGACCATTGTGTTATACCTCTGAACAACGCCCTTAATTCTGCTAACTCTAGCTTACCTAAATGACTAATACAGGTTCTGCTCCTCCTCCCTGGTTGAATGATCAGTAATAGAAAACATATCTAGTTGCAACAATTAATTTTCCCCTCACATAAGCACATACATGCACAAAAACCTGACTAATAACAGTATGGAGAAAATGGGTGTAAAACATTATAAAAAGTAGAAAAGAAAATTTGGGTTGATAACAGTTAAACATACATATAAAAACTAAGCCAACAAAGAAGCTTCTATGTTGTCAGTTAGTCTGCTAAAATTAGCACTCAAATCAGACATCCTAGTGTATCAAAAATAAGACAATGGCTAATGCAGTTCTATATCTGAGAAAGAAAAGGAAAAAAGAGACAATTATGGTTGGAATAACTTTGTTCATAGGTCTGCTTCATCAGAACTGATTTAGGACTAAACAATATATGTCTAAGTTCACAAGTGATTGTCACTACTAAAGTCACCAATGTATGATAGAGGTCTTCATATGTAACATAGTGATAAAGTGAAGTGAAAAGCAGATTAACTAAGACTCTCCATGCAATTAAAAAACAAAAAGGTTCCTCTAAAGGTGTTTAACTCTAGCATTCAGATTACTGTCAAATGTTTTGAATTAATTATGCAATATCTCTCCACCCTGAAGACGGAGGCTGAGGTTATGGTAATGTCTATATGCATCCACTACAGTTTGCATATTCTTGACTTTTTGCACACTCCATCAACCAATATCACAACTATTATGTAATCTCAAGCCTTCAGAAACAGCTGTCAGACCCGAAGTATCATGTCCTCCCACAAATAACATAAGAACAACAACTAAATATAATAGATTAAAGCCATTAGGTTTTGAATGCAATAAAAGAGTATATTCCATAATTGCTAGATTTGTAATGACTGATCTCAGAAATGCAAATTCATATTCATTAATTTGGCTATTAACTTTTCTTTTGTGTGTCAATCTGACACAGCATTTCAATTAATTTATTTTCTTTGTTTTCAGTGCCACTGTTGTCATTATTATTTTACAACCAGTGTACCTGCTGGCATGAGTTGAAAGTAACCTCATGGTCTCAGTCAGTTATTTGGAGTTATTGCCCTTCTAGACAGATCAAGAACCACTTCTCATTCATATGTTCCAGTTTTAGCATGGTTTCTATGACTTTCTAATGCCAACCACTCTACAGAGCAGACTGAGTTCATTTATTGTAGCTCTAAAGCTAGAGATTGCCTTGCCCTTGATAAGAATAAAGGGTCCTCTTGCTTGCTATCTCCATTCATTTGCCACCCACTTTACAGTGCATAATCATCATCATCATTTAACATCTGCTTTCCATGCTGGCAAGGGTTAGATGGTTGGACTGGAACTGGTAAGCCGCAAAGTTGCATCAGGTTCTAGTCTGATTTGGCATGGTCTTTATGGCTGGTTGCCCTTCCTAACACCAAACAATCCAAGAATGTAATGGGTGCCTTTTACATGCCATTGGCATGAGTACCATTTACATGTCACTGGCAACAGCCACGACTATGTTTTCACGGGTGCAATTTACACGACACTGGCAATGGCCACAATTATGATATCACTTGGCTTGATGAGTCTTCTCAAGCACAGCATATCGCCAACAGTCGCAGTCATTTGCCATCGCCTCCGTGGGCCATCACCTCTATGAAGTAGTCATCATCATCATCATCATCATCGTTTAACGTCCGCTTTCCATGCTAGCATGAGTTGGATGATTTGACTGAGGACTGGTGAAACCGGATGGCAACACCAGGCTCCAGTCTGATTTGGCAGAGTTTCTACAGCTGGATGCCCTTCCTAACGCCAACCACTCAGAGAGTGTAGTGGGTGCTTTTACGTGTCACCCGCACGAAAACGGCCACGCTCGAAATGGTGTCTTTTATGTGCCACCCGCACAAGCCAGTCCAGGGGCACTGGCAACGATCTCGCTCAAAAATCCTACAGGAGCCAGTCAGGCGGTACTGGCAACGGCCACGCTCAAAATGGTGCATCTCATGTGCCACCCGCACAAGAACCAGTCCAGGGGCACTGGCAACGATCTTACTTGGCTTGCCGGGTCTTCTCACGCACAGCCCATTTCCAAAGGTCTCGGTCCGTAGTCATCGCCTCGGTGAGGCCCAATGTACGAAGGTCTTGCCTCACCACCTCAGCCCAGGTCTTCCTGGGCCTACCTCTTCCACGGGTTCCCTCAACTGTTAGGGTGTGGCACTTTTTCACGCAGCTATCCTCCTCCATTCTCACCACATGTCCATACCAGCGCAATCGTCTCTCTTGCACGCCACAACTGATGCTTCTAATGTTCAGCTTTTCTCTCAAGATACTTACACTCTGACGGGTATTCACATTGACATTACACATCCAACGGAGCATACTGGCTTCATTCCTTGCGAGCTTACGTATGTCCTCAGCAGTTACAGCCCATGTTTCACTGCCATGTAGCATGGTTGTTCGTACGTGTGCATTTAACCATGGCACCAACACAAGGGGGAAGGGGTCATTCTCAACAAGACTAAAGAGTTCTATCTATTCTACACTTATTCAAGGCAATGTAACAGAGAGAATGAAAGAGAGAGAACCAGTGTGATAAACATAGAAACTACGATGAGGAAAACAGTGCTAGAGGCTGTATTAAAGGGCAAGAGACAGAAGTATGCAGCTTCATATTGGTTGTTGATGAAGAGATTGAATAGAAAAACAGAATGAGTGGTAATGTGGGGAAGAGAGATTCATAGCAAAGAGTTCATGTCTCAGTAGTTGCCTCTTTCTTGATCAGGTCCTTTGTCTTTGAAGCAATTGATGATGAAATAGCTATGCCAATCATTGAATATGACAGCTTCTGATATTACCAACTTAACTATGTAATTGATTTCCTTTATTAGTTACTAGCGGGACCCATGAATATTTCATGGAATTAATGGCAAACCTATTGGGTTATTTCTGAAGATGTTATCCAAAAAATTTGAAAGTGTAGCCTGTGTTGTGTCTGTATAAAAAGATAGTCGCTCATCTGTTACTCATTGAAAAGTGAAAGAAATTGGAATACGATGATTACTTAATGCACTTTGTATATACACTTTATATACTTTATGCACAATTTTATAGACTTAATACACAGCACTCACAAAATAAATATTCACTCTTATTTTTCCATTTTTCCCCACAAACAAAAAAATAATCCCATACATATGATACAACCTTTAGTTAAATTGTATATAACTGCCACATAAATATTTCATAGAATTGCACTTATATGCATGCGTTAAGTGATAGGTGATATAAAAATCTTAGTTCAGTAAAAAAAAAAAAAAAAAAACTTTTCACTATACAATGACCGCCACAACCACCACCACCACCATCATCTCTCTCTCTCTCTACCTTTCTTTAACCTCACCATCAGAACATCACCCCTTTGCTAAAATTATATTTTTAACTCTCCTCCTCTACCTTCAACTGACTTTTTTAACCACATAATATTACATTCTCCCTACCTCATGTCATGGATGCTTTTCTCTCCCACTTTCTGTCTCACTCTTTGCCTTATCCTCTTTTTCTCTTTTTCTTTCTCTTTCCCTTCAATTAATCACATGAATGCATTACAGTTACATTCCCTCTAACTCATCATGGATGCTTCTCTCTCCCTCTTTTCTTTCTCCCTTTTTTTTTTATCTCTAATCACCTGAAAGTATTAGCGACGGGCTAAGTAATGCAATGACAAACAGAATTATTATAAGATTTCTTTTAAGCCTCTCAGCAACTACATCTGAGGGACCAGTTGCTTTCTCTGCTACCATATCCTTAATCATACTTTTGATCAAACAGCTGACAATCTCAACAGCTGTCTGCTCCAATCTATGTAACTAAGAAAAAAAAAACAGGTTTCATTTCTTTGAAATGATAATGGTTAGCATCAGGAAAAGTATCCAGTGACAGAATCAATAATTCCAGCAAAAAAAAAAAAAAAAAAAAAAAAAAAAACACATAAGAACCATCAAAATCCCAGGTTTATGAGTTCAATTTTGGTTTAAGGATGTACCCCAATGATAAATGTTGGAAATATTATATAAAAAAAAACATCAAGAAAGAAATAACCTGTCAAAGAAACTAAGAAAGAAAAAATTATACTCTTCATTAAAGAAAACAATCGAAACATTAAATTAAAATCCCTTTGCTGATACTATTCAGGTTTTATAATTAACAGTAGGTTATATTTAAAATGTTTATTTAATAACATAATACCATCCATAGAATATTATTATTGTGTAGTATACGAGGTCATTGCTTTCTCAACTCTGTACTGATTGTTTATAGTAGAGACAAATTGCCTTCAATGTCAAGGGTTTCAAGTGGAGAGTTGAAATTTAGAGAAATAATGTCTATGCTATGATAAAGAAATGTTTTATCTTCTGTGAGGTGCTGAATTAAAAGAAAGTGTGAATGATGAGGCTTTCCTTAGTTGAAAGTATAGGTGAAACATTATCTATAAGATGATAGAATGCAAATAAATTAAGTGTAAAAGCACTATCAAATTGTAGAGCTACATATGTAAAGAACAACACTAGTGGGATGAAAAAGTGCCATAAATTATGTGACAGCAGCTGACAACTAGAGTGCAAATAAGCTAAGGAATACTTGATTAGAGTTAAGATATAATTTTATAATGTTCCTAAGATATGTCACTATATTTAGTGAAGTCATCAGAGGTTGCAGACACCAAACTTATGTCAACTATCTACTGAGATACAACTTTAAGGAAAGGTAGTAAGAGGAAAGAATATATAAAAATAATTAAAATAAAACTCAAAGAAAAACAGAAGAAAATGAAAATTTTGATTTTAAATCTTTCCATGCTACAATTGAACATGAAGGCTAATAAAAATTCCCTGGTAGTTGTATACATCTGAACTAAGACAAAGGTTAAATAAATAGTAGCAGCTTCTATTTATATAAATACTATATTATCAACAACACCATAAAGGACACAGTTCCACATTGTATATCAGTGCACTTTAGCACAAACAGCAACAAAATAATAATTATGAATGGGTTGTTTTTAGAACAAACTTTAGAAGCCCATTCACAACCTTAGTTGAAATACCAGACAGCTATTACTGGAATATTTAAAGAGAAGATTACCAGTCTGTTGAACTGTAAGACTAAAATCTTGTGAATAATTAGTACTTTACTGTGCACTAAGAAGGACTGAAAGACTACTTAAGATAGTTCAAAAGCATCTAACTACACCTTAAAATTGATCATACAATTATATGTCCAGTTATTAGCATGTTCACACTTTGAAATTCAAAGTGTTTACTCAAAAGACCTAGTAGCTTGAATGTAATGTATTTAGATGTTAATATGGACATACATTTGTGGTTGGTTTTCATCATAATTAAAATAGGAAGAACAAATTCTTTATTATCTTCAGACAAAATGAACAAAAATTTTTAAATGTCAACGAAAATAATTAGAGGAAGACTGTGAATACTGATGAAAAAGTGAACTGTTTAGACCAACCTTTGTACCCTTGCGTAACCCTTAAAATAAATTACATGTCTCAAGGAACCCCTGCATAAAAAAATTATATACCATATCTTTCTCTATTTTTTTCATCGTAGTTCATGTGGTAAATATCAGGAGTGGTTGTGTGGTAAGAAGCTTGCTTACCAACCACATGGTTCTGGGTTCAGTCCCACTGCATGGCACCTTGGACAAGTGTCTTCTACTATAGCTTCAGGTTGACCAAAGCCTTGAGTGGATTTGGTAGACGGAAACTCAAAGAAGCCCATCGTGTATATATATATATATATATATATATATATATATATATATATATATATATGTTTGTGTGTCTGTGTTTGTCCCTCCACCATCGCTTGACAATCAATGTTGGCGTGTTTACATCACCATAACTTAGTGGTTCAGCAAAAGTGGCCGGTAAAATAAGTACTAGACTTACAAAGAATAAGTCCTGGGGTCAATTTGTTCGACTAAAGGTGGTGCTCCAGCATGGCCACAGTCAACTGACTAAAGCAAATAAAAGAATATATTTTTTTGATAACATAATAGGTTTGATAGCATGATGTCTAGATTACAATAAATAATAATGGAGCCTGGTGTTGCCATCCGGTTTCACCAGTCCTCAGTCAAATCGTCCAACCCATGCTAGCATGGAAAGCGGACGTTAAACGATGATGATGATGATGATGATGATGTTGTGCATGCATAGTAATATTACAATCATGAAATTAGCATTAGCTTATCTCACATTTTCTTATGGAACCACTAGGAACCTTTTGTGGAACCCAGGTTGAGAAACGCTGATTTAGACAATAACTATAGGAAATTGGGAGAACAAAAAAAAAATTTGTTGATGCAAATAGCAGATAAATTAACTCTTTTGATATCAAGCCCCCTAAGACCACCTTTGGCTTTACGATATGAACATCCTATTTTAAATTAAAACCCTTCATTTTAATTTAGGTCCCAAACACCTTAATGCTGATAAAATTATTTCACTAATTTTTCCATTATTTTCAAAATGAATTGAATCAAAGCAGAATTTCAACAGAAATATGCAGACAAAAGAGTAAAGGTAAAGAAATTACCAACAACCAAGAGGTAGCCTCTAGAACTGCCTGACAAACAAATTTCAGACTAATAGTTTGGCCATCATGATGTTCTTGGTAGTAGTTACTCAAATGTCACCCTATTTCACCTCTATACATCACACTGCAAATAATGAAGTAGATGAAGAAACTCTTAGCATGTTAAAATAGAGGAAGTTATGATGTGTTCCCGTACCTAAACCATAACTTTTTCTATGCTATTGTTTCTCTCAATGAACAAAAAAGGAGAACAAAAAACTCATACAGGAATTTAACTCAAATATTCTAAGATTTCTATTTTGGGCTCTCCACAAACTAATAAAGTTAACTATGCAAGAATAAATAACAAAATAGTTTTTGTTAATACTTCAACTAAATAACGTGCACTAATACACAACAATAATCTTCTCAACAGATGTGTATATGATAATGTGTATCCCCCACCCACAACACATGGATCATTTGAGCTGCATGTATTTTAGATGTTTCTAGTTAATCAGTTGAAGTAGAAAATACACTGATAGACAGTATATTTACACTTGATGGCACATAAATCAATATTACAAGTTAAAATTTCTTCCAATCGAATACTAAAAATGAATGTTTTTAAATACAATTTATACTTTCATTTATTTTTGAGGTGGCTAGATTATTGTTGGAACTAAACTTGTTCTTCTTTGTAAACATTTAAATGCCCCTAACAGAAAAGTTAACAGACACAGTCAAAGGTACATGCCTGAGCAACAGAAAGACAATATAATGGAAGTCAAAAATAACTGCAAAATCAATTTCCACAGCTCTGCATGGGCTTTCTGCAATGAGCTGCTTATGACATCATGTTTAGATAAAAACCACTTCGTACAGGTCATCAGTTTTTTTAGGTGATGGTAAAGAAGTATTCACTATTTGTAGAGGTATAACAAGGAAGGCTAATGTTTACACAGGTATTTAAACATAGACAATAGAAGATATAAAGCAAAAGATGTAGGTATTTATGGTATCCACCAATAATCTAATCCAGTACAATTTCACTGGTCCCATTCTTTACTTAATCCCTTTGTTACAATCAACTGTCCATATCAGAATCCTTTTGCTCCCTACCTAAATAGCTTTCATTTTCTCTCATCACTTCCTGAGCTTATTGTTAAACATAAGAGACACACACAAGTGAAACATTTCAAAGGTCCTCTTACACACATGCCTAGTACTGTCGTGATGCACATAAAAGAGCTTTGTCATTTTGTTAGTGCCTGGCCTGTAAAGTTTAAGTAAATATGTATCATTGTAATAGTCATGAAATAAACTACATATTAAAATATAGAGAAAATAGTTTAATATTGTAATCTATAATTCCATCTACAAATACATACTAGGTGAGTGGGTGGATGGATGGATAGATAGACAGATAGAGGTAAAGTGTGTGTGTGTGTGTGTATGAGAGAGAGACAGAGGTATAGGTACAGACATAACTGCATGGTTAAAAAGTTCACTTCCATTGCACAGTACCTTGGATAGGTGTCTCCTACTATAACAGTGAGTTGACCAATGTCTTGTGAGTGACTTTGGTGAGTGAGAACTGTATGGGAGCCTATCATATGTATATGAGTAAGAGAGAGAAAGAGAAAAAGAGAGGGAGAGCATGTGTGCATGTGAACACTAACATTCCACAGGTTTGCTAGACACTGAGTGAAAAAGTGCTAAGTTTAACACTGATATCATGGACAGCTGCTTTGTGCTTTCAAACCAATGATATAAAAAAATGTTACTTGAAAAACAGGTAAAGGTTCGTGATAGGAAGAGCCCGACTGTAAATTCTTGCCTTAAATAAATCCTCATCCAGCTTACGCTAGCATGGAAAAATGGACATTATACAAATGTGTGTGTGTGTGTGTGTAAAAACAGGAAGGACATTTAGCTATAGAAAATCTACTGCAATAAATTCCATTTCACTCATGCAAACATGGAAAAGAGTATGTTAAATGATGATTATGTGAAGATATGTGTGTGTGTGTGTGTGTGTGTGTGTATATATATATATTTAAAGAATGTAGTTGTGTAAAGCCAGAAGTTGCAGTTTTACCTTGCATTTCTATATTCCGGGCTGAAGAACCCTTCTTCAGGACATTCAGAGAAGCAGTGGCTGGAGAAAATTTCTTTTCAAATTGTAGTATATTTTGTACCTTCTTGAATTGTTCCTACTTTACACAACTACATTCTTTGAATTATTCTTCTCAATTCTTCACAAAAACTACTACATTTTAATATATATACAGAGAGAGAGAGAGAGAGAACACAAATGGTATTTAAAAAACATCTCACCTGTTTAAAATTTAACCTGAAGTTGGTGGATTATATGTTATGATATAATCTATGAATACATCAATAAAATTCTGAAACAGCTGTCATAAATTTTAAATGTCATTTGTGTTCTCTTTTTATACCTACATCACACCTGAAACCAACCCCAGAGACAGATCTACAGTTTAAACTGGAGTTGATACTTATATATCTATAGTATCGTGTCAATACTTGATACTTTCATTGTTTTCCTCACCATGTTATTGTACCTAGCCATTTCTAGTGTACATGTTTATGTGCCTAGGTTCTATTGAATCTCTATCACTATATATATCTTAGTGAAATTTGAGATATACCACTAAATAATTATAATTACCTATTTACGGCACTTACCATTCTATCAAAGGTTTTCTTTAGTATGTAATCAACAACATTGACCTTTTAATTCTTTTCTTTTTTTATTATTTTTGTTCAAGATAAAGGGAATTCTTCCTTTTCACAAGCTAACGATGATGCACTTCAGAGTCATTCAGAGAACCATACAACCATGGTAAAGGGACTGTGCCTCTGTAGATTATACTCAGACACACAATTTGAAATGCTTAATGCAGTAATGTTTGAATTATGAAACTGTGCTTGGTCCAACATGAATCATATTTTTTTAATAAACTCTGATCAAAACTGAACAAAATTCAAAGCCATTTAATTAATTTGGTACCTGTGCTATGCTGTCAGAGATCTGGTATATATTCCAAGAGTATAACAATCTTTTTTTTTTGACTCTCATAGCTGGATGGTTGGGAATGGGAAACAGGATTACAAAAATGAGGTGGTATAGATTCTAAATGAATGTGCTTTGCCATACTGCAGACCAATCTAGTGATCCCAAAATGGAAAAACAATTGTACAGATGATAACAGTTTTACACACACACACACACATATTTAACAAGCTGTATTAGTGGAGTATAAATGTATTACAGGAAGAAATGAACCAGTGAAAGCTGTAGACCTTTTCAGTTAAATTCCATACAATTAGTGAGAAAGCAAATACTAGACACTTTATTGCGGATATCACCCTCAAAGTTTTTCTTGTATACATTATATACTTTGTTTTCAGGCACAAACTCTTTCAATGTCTATTAGAGAATTTCAAGTACAATGATATTGTAACTTAACATGTAGGTGCACACACACAAACATCTATATTTTCCCTAAAATAGCAATACAGCAAAGCCAATCAATGTAAATAAGAATGTGTCAAATACCTCTTCCATCAACCAAATAATTCTCTCTCTCTTTCTTTCTTACTCCAAACCAGAAAATATATTCTACCTATGACAATCTTCATTATACCTTCACACAAATTTCATAAGAAAAGAAGTGGTAATGATTTTCTTTCCTTCCCTGAGCATCTGTTAATACTTTGCATGTACCATGTCCTTATGTTGTTGTTTTTTTCTTGTCTTTTCTTCATTTTTTGGGGGGGGATTAACTATGTATATATATATATATATATATATATTTATATATATATATATATATTTATATATATAGTCAGGATTGAATAAAAAGACAACAAACGGAAAATACGACGTGCGTGTGTGTGCATATAAATTTTAAAAAACATGTAAATAAACATACACATATATACTAAATACACAGACGAACAGAAAATACAAGGTCACCAACTCCTCTTCAGTTATCAGCCACAGGGTCAAAGTGCAATTTCAGCCACTATTGATAATATTGTTTCCACTCTGGAGGCACTGGCAAGAAACTTGCTGGGAATAGGACCAAAACATAAGATGGGACAGGCTCAAGACAAGACCATTAGTTGGAGTTATGAACTCTTTTTCAACAGGACATAAACTTCCTGTTGAAAAAGAGTTCATAACTCCACTAAAAAGATTTGTCTCCCCTTACACAGACTTCCTGTTTTGACATCACACTTCCTGCTTAACACAAACTTTTAGCTCTTTTTTAAACCTAACACAACTCTCAATTCTCATGCATCCTTATTTTTCCAACCATTATATACATGAACTACCATTGAACTTCAAAAGCTCAAAGACAATATAATGTATTGGTATATTTATTTTTTTATATATTATTTTTTTATATATTATTTTCTTCATTTTGTACTTCTTTGTAAAAAAACATTTTCATTCTCCCTCTTCTTGAAAATTTGCTATACAATGAAAGCCGGTTAGAAATATTTATTAAAATATGCTTCCAGTTTAGCATTCTGCCTTATTATTATTTTTCATTTTCATATATATATATATATATATATAAAACGAAGGATATTTTGACTGAGCAGCCTGGTTTAAATGTGGCTCAGGGTTAGTTCTCAACTCTTTCCAGAGTATTAAAGTAGATAGGTAACTTACTGCCTCTGAATAGGATCTGTTAATGATAGTTTTACACATGAGTGGGTGGCTTAACTTGGCACTTCAAGCCAACAAAATACTTATTGCACTAATCAAGATGTCATCTTAGATTGGATTTGGTTTTATGAGAGATCAATATCTCAGTCATGAAAAAAATAAAATGTACAGCCCAACTATTGACCCCTACAGATTGTATGGTTCTCTATAAATTAAAAGGGTAGCTATTTTCACTTGACCACTGAAAATGAAATGAAAGGAAAAACCAAACAAAAAACTAGCATGCTCACAGATAGACATCTAGATATATGAAATCAGAGAGATATATAAGAATGTAGATCTTTCTATATTGGTCAGAGCAGAGACACTAGTTGGAAATACTGAAAAAGCATGCAGCAGGGATTTTCAGAAATGACAAAGGTGAAAAGTTTAGGCTTATCTTTAAAAGCCAGAGAAGATATTCAAACAGACACAAACAATCAGATCAAAAAGCAACTGGCATCTTAAATAAATATCAGGGGAATAAATACATTGTAAAACAAAGAAAAGAGGGACTAACTGAATAGGTGGCGGCATGTAGTTGGATTTATAACATTTTTGCCACACACACACACACACACACACACACACACACACACACACACACAAACATATATATATATATGGTTACAAGTAACAATAGAGATTATAGCTAAATACCTGATTTAGCTATATGCTCTTTTGTTTAAAATTATTTTAGGATCAGACAGACTGGATTTGAGAAAGATTTGGCTGATTTTTCTAGCACATAGAGATTCTCCCATTGGTGTAAGCTTTCTTGTTATCATGTGTCATCAGAAAATGCTCACAGAAGAGAAAAACTGAGAAAGACATGGGAAAAAAAATCAGGTTCTCAGTCCTTGAGACAGTTGGACTTCAGAGAGTTAGAAGATAACAAGATTATGAAATAATAGCAAAACACCAAACTGCAAATTCCCTCATCCAACCATGTCAAAATGGAATAAAAGGATGCTACAATAATGGTGATGATAATAAGGATGAATAGATGTCTCAGAAAATATTGGGCTTCATTTAATTGACTATATTTCACGCAGCAAAAATTAGTTTTCTATCTTGTCAGTGGATATGTTTTCAAGACAGTGGAAATATATGATAGCTACTGTGAACTATGTTTGATGTTTCACACTAACAATTCTGCATTTCAAGTAATACTAAATAACTGTAAATTACAAGGGTTGGGAGAAGGGTGTTGTTTTTAATAGCTTAATCACAGAAGGAGACAGTAAACTGATAGGGTTATTAGAGCAAAATGCCTTGCAGTATCTGTTTCAGCATTTATGCTTCAAGTTCAAATCCTGCCATGGTCAACTTTGCCTTTCATCTTTCGGGGGTCAATAAATAGAATACTGTTTAATACTGGAATCTATTCCTCCTACTTTCCTTCCTTCTCTCTCTCAAAACCAGCTACAATGCACTGTCAAAAAAGGGTTGTGGCAGATCCCTCACAGTATTCCTTTCTCCAGAAATGGGGAAGAGTTAGGCAAGGGACCAAGAACAATTTCTCAGAAAAACTGATATGCTACAAGGGCCATCCAAGAACAAGCCAATGTGCAGTAAAGCATGGAACAGAAATAAAGGGAAATACAAAGAAGTTACGCAAGCCCCATCACAAGGGTGAAGATGAAGGGAGATTGAGGTACTGGTGTTAAAAACAAGGTAACATTAACTCTAACTCTCAAATATGATGGTGATACTCTATCCTCTATTTCTTTCAGTTAGGCATTTATTCATTTCTATATAATTCTTGATTATTCATTTGTCATATTTAGTTTAAATATATATATATATATATATATATATATATATATATATATATATATATATATACTTTTTCTCTGCTGTCTGCTTGGCAGCAAAAGTCAAGATAGCTGAGATAAAAAAACAGCAGACACTGAAGAGTATCAGACTGGATATTTTGCAGAACTGACACATGCATATTGTTTCAGATTTCAAAGACCTGCTGGGCAGAAAGGGGCTAATCAAATTAGTTCCCATAAATTAGTACCTAAATTTCTTATATCATCATTACATGTAAATTAAATCATAAACACACATATACTGTTCAATGTATCTCATGTTAACCTAGGCCCCTCCAGCTAAAAATAAAAGAGAAAAAAAGACAAAACAGCAACATGAATATCAATGTAACATAACCACATAATGGACAATATATATATATATATTATTTCTAAATCTCTCTAAAGGGGACTACAGCAGCAGTACTGGGTATTAATAGTTATCGCCAAGCCAACATGGGAGTCCAGAAAAATAGGACGAATGCTGCCATTGATTAGCTCCAAGAGACCATTGCCTCTAGCTAGCTATGTGACACACAAACCTGTGTCCATTACAACCTTCGAACAAGGGACTACTCCACATTGGTAAAGAGCAAATACCCTGAAACTAGTCTGTGGATGTCTGAAACACATGGGGAAGCTGATGACCTCCCCTGTTCGAAGGTTGTAATGGACACAAGTTTGTGTCACACAGCTAGCTAGAGGCGATGGCCTCTTGGAGCTAATCAACAGCAGCATTCGTCCTATTTTTCTGAACTGCCGTGTTAGCCTGGCGCAATAACTATATATATATATATATATATATATATATATATATATATATATATATATATATATATATATATATATATACACACATAAACTCGTTACACTAATTATTTTAAAACTATTATTACAATAATTACTAAAGCAAAACAATACATATGAAAAAATTGCAACATTAGCAGAATACATGAAACAGTTATTAAAAATCAGGAAATGAATAATTTTTACTTAATTTGATCTGCAAAGATGATTTATGCTAAATGTGTTTGTCATTATAGTTAGAATGTAATATGATATGAACAGATACTAAAGCTACCTAACATCTTTTGACACAGATAGCCAAGAGACATTTGAGCAATTTATGACTATTCCAAATACTTTTAGTATCTGAGAGCCTACTTTTTGTTCCCTGAACCATAAAGGATCTAACATATCTAAATTTCACACAATGTACTCTTGGTATAGATACTTTATATGTTGACAACAACTACCTTATTATGAACTAATATGAAATGCAAACAATAAGGTCCCTCCCATCCAAGGTTATTAACTCTTGTAAATTGATCATTGAATCACTGACTGCATAATGTAAAATTTAAAACAAAACCCAAAGCCAATGCCTTGTGCTTGTTAAGCAAGGCATATAGCTGCTTGTTTAAGCATGCCAGTTAGATTACAGATTACACCTATTTCATGGTTAAGTGGTAAGCTATAAGGAAGGTATCCAACTGTAAAAACAAGTGCTTCAACAAAAACTCATCCTACCTATACTACACCCATACTTCTGCTACCTTCTTGACAGCAAAATGGATTAAATTCCATAAATATGACAAGGTCCAGTTGAACACAACTTTTTGACAGTCTGAGGTGCACAAGCATGGAAGAGTGAACATTAAAAGTATGATCAAGAACGAAATACAGAAGAGAGTGAGAGAAACAAACACTGAAACACTTACCACATAATCAATCTGAAACTCTACTATAGATATCGTGTTGTAATCAAAGAACATAATTCTGCTTGCCTAACAAGTTGGTTTCCCTTCAGCTGCACATTTAGTGTTTAACAATAAAAAGGAGTGTCCAGTTACAAAATAAACAACCTAACAATATACAAATATTCAAATTGTTCAACTGACAATTCACTAATAACCTTCCCATTTTGCTTTTCTCATCCATTGTATCAAAATGCATTACTCAGTGACTTTCATTTTTTTTTTTTTTACATTTCTACTCCACCCAAACATACCCCTTTTTCATGTATTTTCTACCCCCAAAAATGGTAAAAGGTGATACAAAGGAAATGTGGTAAAGTGAACCAGTCAAATAAACATGTAAAGACTTCTTTGGTTTATTTAATCAGAGTTAATCTGGGGCTAGATAACTCAGACTTTCACATTCACATTGTTACATAATAGAAGAAATATAAACTTGTGAAAAACCCATACTCATGTGATGTATATTATAATATTATATTAGAAAAACAAAAGTATATCTAAAATGAGGATCTATTGATCCCACTGAATCATAGCAAATATACTGATCTTCTGTGATCAAAGTATTCTTTTGATGTTTCCTCCAGAATAAGGTGTTGCCTATGTGCCACATAAAAAGCTTCGGTGTAGGTGCTGGTGTCACATAAAAAGCACCCAGTACACTCTGTAAAGTATTGGTATTAGGAAGGGCTTTCAACCATAGAAACCAAGCCAAACAGACTATGGAACCTGGTGTGGCCCCTGAGCTTGCCAGTTTCTATCAAGCCATTCAGTCTATGCCAACATGGAAAATGGATGTTAAACGTTGATGATGTTCCTGATAAGTAAGCATACGGAAGTATGCAATAGGCACAGTCAGAGGATTAGAACTCATAATCTATAACAAAAATTGCACAACCTAACTTAACCACTCAGCCTTTTTACTTCCAGCTACAAAATCCACTCGACTGCTTCACTGATTTACTTCCTTCCTTTCCTATCAAAACACGCTGTACAGCAACATTAAATTCAGAAAGTGTAGGAAACATTGATTCTCAACCTAATCTCAATAAGGTGGTAGAATTGGAGAGAAATTAATAAAACGCGTCTTTAAAACCATGCCTGCTATTCATTGTTGAATTAATAGCTATGAAAACAGCTTTAAGGAAATGCCATTTCCCATAACACCAGACACAAAATGGTCTCCACCAACACTACAGAAATTTTAATTTTTGAATGTTTTGAATTTCCTAAGTACCAGAATAGCTACTGACTAATGAAGTTCACATGAGAAAATGAATTGTTATATCTAAATTGACAGTTTGTTTACAACAACATATTTCCATAGAAGCAATTTACACCCATTCTGTATCATGGGTAGAAATAGACCATAGCACACTTTACCTGATAAGCTCAGCTCTAACCAGTTTATACAAGTTTGCTAAGCCAACAATGTATATACTTAAGGTTTCTTCCAAGTTAGACCCAACAATCATCATGACTACAACAAAATAAAATTTCATTACCTAATTCACACACACACACACACACACACACTATTGCATATTCAACACCTGCCAAGTCTTCATACACGACACGTTTTCTTTCTCTTTTTCCGACTCTTCTTCAGTTCAGCCACTGAGCTATTAGTACAATTTATCTTTAAGAGGGTGAAAAAATTTGAGTTAATATTCACAAGCATTTCTTGATGTTTGAGCTAAAAATTAATTCTACATTCTGCAATTCACCTAACCATATGGAATAGATACCAAGGGCTTTTCAGGATAAAAATTACCAATACTATACTAGATCAGCTTCTTATGCAGGTGCGCTTCGAAATACAAGTGACAGAACTTTCAGTTGAAACACCGACTTTTTTTTAGAAGTTGTTTTAAGATACATACACCAAGTAGAGAAGTTAAGATTGCCAAACATATATATATATAAATATATATATATATATATATATATATATATATATATATATATATATATAGATAGAGAGAGAGAGAAACAGATATATATATATATGAAGATAGAAAGAGAAAGATGCAGATATATATACACACAGATAAGAACCATTGCACCGGGTTGGACGATTTGATTGAGGACTGGCAAGCCAGAAGGCTGCAGCAGGCTCCATCATCCAAGCGGACACATTTCTCTCCTACGACATCACAATTCTCTCTCACACACTGTCTTGCAACACGAAATACCTCAAGTCTTTGGTCCTCATGTCGCAGAACATTTGCAAATTTTTTCTTATCTGCTTCCCCTCTGGCTATGTAAACCTGTCTCCTAGCTTCCCTTATGACAGTCTGATACAATTCCCTGCTACCTCCGTTCTTCCAGTCCTCCCAAGCCTGTTTCTTTTATCTAACAGCCCTGTCAACCACATTGTTCCACCACCATGTTACTTTGGGTCGAGAGGGGACTTTGCACCAGCCACAGATCTGGTTAGTGGCTCTCAGCAGGTTGTCCCGTAGAAACCTCCAATTATCTTCCATGTTGTGTGATGCTATATCTCCTATTTCGTCAAATGCTTCGAGTAAGACATTTTAAAATCTCTGTCCATTTGCAGGATCTTTAAGCTTCCAGAACCCTTCTCCTCCAAGCTAGTCAACTTCTGGGCATCCATTTAGCCCTTGATCCCAAAGTCGCTAACTACTAATCTGTGTTGAGGGGTACATTCTTCACCTGGGAAGGTTTTGGCATTTATAAGCAGTCCTTTTTCCCTATTTCTGGCGAGGATGTAGTTGATTTGGCTAGTGTGTCTGCCAAAACGGTAGGTGACTAGGTGACAGGCAGGTTTCCTGAAGTTGGTATTGCAAACCATAAGATCGTTTGCATCACAGAACTCCAGCAGTCTGGTTCCCTCCTCATTGTGGGAACCGAAGCCATAGCCTCCATGTACGCCATGGAAGCCCCCTGCATCTTGTCCAACATGACCATTGAAATCACCAGCCACAAAGAGAAGGTCCCTGTCATTTGTCAATGAGGTAGTTTGCAACAGGGTGTCATAGTATTGGTCTTTTTGTCCATCAGGTAGACCCGGTTGAGGGGCATAGGCCGAGATGACAGTAGCTGACCTATGGTAAAGCACTAGTCTAATCTTAAGTACTCTGTCACATACTCCGACTACCTCGATTACCTTATCAACCCATTTCTCTGCAAGAAGTATTCCCATGCCCCCGACCCCGTCAGTGTTCCCTGCCCAGAAAATCTTGTACCTATGTAAATATAGGTACAAAATGTAAATATAATAATAATAAATTTACATCTGCAGGTCCGTCCACTTAGATTACTTGGTACTTCTTTATCTGACTGCCATCTTCCATTTACATCACATGCCTGTACCAATTCATGCTTCTGGAACGTTCTTCTAATTAGGCCACCTATCAGAAGATAACTACTTCTAAGAAACCCACAAAGCAGTTGATAATTTATTTCATGGGCACTCTTGCTGCTAACTACTTCTGTACAAACATTTGACAGTCTTTGTTCTCTGCTTCTGATCCTACTATATCTTTGGAGTTGGGTAAAGCCTTTTTATGTATATTGAAGCAGGTCCTTAAGTGAAGTCCTGTTTTTTATTCCTGCTAAAAGAATATTTCTGTCATTGTTAGGTTTACTTTACAACCTCTTAATTCTAGACTTTGCTTCCATGCAATTTCTTCACTAATTCTTTGACAGATTCAGCTATGAGAACTAGGTCATTGGAATATAAAACTGTCATGAGCAGCTAGTCTTAAACTTCTCTCCTATATCCTGTAGAACCACTATCTGATGGATGCTAACCAACATACAAAATTATTCACTGAACTCATCTGTACATAGCTCACACAGCATTCACCAACACTTAGTTTTGTTAATGACCACTAGACTACAGAGTGTGATGTCCTGTCAAAGATCTTTTCCAAATCAATGAATGCTAGACAGAATGGTTTACTCTTTGAGAAATTTTCCTGTAGTTGTCTCACTGGGAAGAAGAGGGTATCTGAACACAAATCCAATCTGCATCTCATTTAACTTTGTGTTTTGCCTACTTTCTATTACTTTTGCAATTTGGTCCATCAGTTTGAGGCATCTGTTGTTGCCACTCTCAAGTGATTCTCCTTTGCTCTTGTAGCAGTAGGTGATAATACTGCCATGGCAGTGTCTTGGAATGAGCTGTTCCTGCACTAGCTGACTGACTAAGTGACCTGTGCATGTCCTACATAGCAGGATATTTTCAGAATCTCAACAATTATCCATGATAGCCCAGCTACTTCTTCGACCTTCACATTCTTAATAACAAACTCAACCTGGGCCTCTTTGGATTAGTCCCTCCCTCTCCCAAATATTTTCTCTCCTCACTCAGCAACTTCTCATAATAGCATTTCCATGCCACTCTCTTTCCAGCTTAAGTGTGGGGGGGGGGGGGCATATCTGCTGCTATCATTACATTCCTCTTCAACAAAATTCTGATTCATACTCATACACTGCTTTGCAATCCAGAACTCATGCCTCTGATCTTCATTAGCCAATCTCTTACTTTCTTCTTCTCTCCTTACTAAATATATCTGACATCTAGCTACCTGATATTGTTCTTTACCCCTGCTCCTTTCCTACATTTTTTCCAGGCCGGTTGTTTCATTATTAATGGCTTTATATACTGCCACACCATTAGTTTTACAAATTCATGCATACAGTAGTTGCTAGATGTTATTCTCACACACTTGCAAGTTTAAAATGACTGTATGAAGTTTGGGATTCTATTATCTAAATTTGATATAAATGTCAATTCATATTACAGGAAAAACAGCTTACATTGTATATTTTAACTTCAATTTATTATTTCTGAAAAAATAATTTCAACAAAAAATTTATATTTCAAATTTCAATACTTAAGAAAATACATACAAAAATCGCATAAAAAGGTATAAAAAAATATATAAACCTATTTCTTGAACAAGATAATTATGAACAAAAACTAATCTTTCAGCAAGTATAATGAAGTCTTTATATCCTTCACTGAAGTAATGAAATAATACTGAAACATGTCCAGATTTGTCTCCACTAACTTGACTATTGTTTTTGATGCAGAAAACATTGAGTTATTATTCACTGATTTTTAGCTCTTTTAAAACTATATCTAAGAAGTTAGGTAATTCTGCTATCAAAATTCTAAACCCTCTCTTCTGCCACATACTTCTAATGTTTTTCTCAGAAAATAAAGGGCTTCATATGCATGCCTTTAGTTACAAGTATTCACACTTTTGCATGTTCAATTTGTCATCACATTACTTTTTTTTCCATATAAAGATTACATACAACTGCCTAAATATGTCATTATCAATGTGAATCAAGTAGGCTTCCATATCTTAAGTCCATGTTTAACATTCAGAAAACTTCCCTCGTAGTGGTTTGTGTGCAAATTCAAATCAGCCACAGGCTTTTTCACATTACAAACCATATCTTTGTGCACATGCACACATAAGCATGCATATACATATATGTGTGTCTGCATGTGTATACACATACACACACACAATATATTTATCATATCAAAAGTTAGCTGTCAACTGAGTTGGATGACATTAAGTTCTATATAAGATAATGTATGCACTATGTAAAAATATAGTTTAATACATTTTGAGGCTTCTTTCAGTTTCCATCCACTAAATTCACTCACAAGGCTTTGGTTGACCTGGAACTAAAGTAGAGAAAACATTTGCCCAAGGTACCACACAAAGGATTGAACTCAAAACCAGTCTTCTTAACCACATAACTGTGTGAGTGTGTGTGAGAGAGAGAAAGAGAGAGGCATCCATACATATTCTTATCCACATTGCATTAATTAACTTGAAGGTACAGTAGAAGACACCCTTGGTAATAATGCAGAGGGCTGAACCCAAGACCACATGGTTACAAAATATCTTGTGTGTGTGTGTGTGTATGTATGAAGGGGTGCTGAAAAGTTCCTGGCTTTGGATAAGAGAAAATACAAGAGGATCAGTTAATTAGGATTTTATTCAACATATTCCCCTCTCAGATTCACACACTTATTGCAGTGGTCCTTCAGTTTTTCTAAGCCCTGTAAAAGAACACAGAAGGTTGGGCCTCCAACCAAGTCTTTTGTGTTACCCTTAAAGCCAGGAACTTTTCAGCACTACCTCATGGGTGTGTGTGCAGGTGCCAAGTGATAAAATATTAAAAATGAAAACCAATTATTTCATTTAAATATTAAAAAAAACAATATATAATCAGCAAATTTTCTGAGTAATAAAAAGGTAGAAAAAGTATGCTACCAGGCGATAAAAACTTGACTTCTACAACACTCAGATCTATTGTGTATGAGATAGGAGGCAAAAGTTAATTACTATCCACAGTATAAAAGAAAATTGCAGATGAGACAAAAAAAATTTGTGTGTGTGTGTATATATGCATTATATATATATATATATATATATATATATATATATATATATATATATATATAATCTTCACTCAGTTCTCTTACATACACACAAATATATTTTCACCATATTAACTAGTAGCTTAAGAACATAAAATTCATTAAAATGTAATTGTCAAATCATTAACCATGAAATTAATATTTTTTTTTTCTTTTAGCAAGCATACAATGAAGCAACTGATCACCTAAGCAGGTGGTCTTGCAGAAATATTCATAAATATTCATACTATCCTCTCTATGCAGAACACCAATTAGCGTTCCATTCTTGCCATATTTACTTTCATTTTCTTCTTAAAGCATCTTTTTAATTCCACATCATAGACTATAGATACTGTAGGGCTCTGAACAAAATACTTTGTAGAGTATTTATTCATGACCTTGTATTTCCTGAGTTCAAATTCTTTGATTAGAATTGCAAAATAGATTCTTCAAGCTGAGCCAACCAACTAGAGACCTAGGGGTAAACCAAGAACAAGATGGTTGGATAATATCCATAGTCACAGTTGGTCATGCTTTAGATTGATTCTAGTTTGAAAGCATAATGACACTTGCTTCTGATAGGATTCTACCCACAACAACCCTCTCAGGAATAATGAGTGACAAAGATAGCTAGATGGATGGAAATTCCACTAAGGTTAGACGTAGCTCTTTGAAGTTGAGAAAATAATTACCAGTAACACTAGGTTCAATTCCATTACTTTATATATCTCCCCTACAATTTGTGTCCATCTGCTATTGTGTGAAGTGTTATATCAAATTTCCCCACATTAGAAAGAAAGGTTTATTTTATACATTTGCAGATTTCAATGCTCCTATATAGTATTGGATGCTTCCATCAGTTTATAAGATTTTAGATTTCAAACTAAAAACCCCATCTCCAAAGACAAAAATATTTTCTAATATCTTAAATTTACACTGATTCAATCAGTTTGATGTCCAATCATCAAGATTCTTATTTCCAAATGTGTATGTAAAATTAGACTTATTTGAAAAAAGAATTTTTATTTCTAAATTAAGGGTAGTAATTCTTTCTAATTTTTGGCACATCAACCCCAGTACTAGACAAGTACTTCACTTTCTTGTCTCTGAAAGTATAAAAGGCAAAGCTGACCTCAGCTGAATCTAAACTGAGAACGCTAGGAACCAGGAGAAATGTCACCAAGCATTTTGTCCAGTACATGCTAACAAGGGTCATAATAAAACTCTTTTCCACAGGACCAAAGATGTAGTCTCTGATGACCTGACATACCAATGGATAAATCGAAGTAGCGGAAATGGTGCAAATTAAGAACTAGTGACAACACACTCTACAACTTTTAATGTTTCTATGTTAAAATCTCACAGGCACTATCAATAAGTGATCAATAAAAAAAAAGTAGCAGTAAGATACTAAAATCAATTTAATCAATTAGATAACATTCTCTTACAAGAACAAAAAAAATTTTATGTAGAAACAATGCAATCATCAACAATTTGCTTTGGTTATTTCACCAAACATATGTTTCCCAAAAAATAGGTTTTTTTTTTTTTGTTTCTCCCAATCACTTCAAAATCTTTCAAACAACTACTATTAATGTATGAGTAGCTAAAACAAGTTTCATTTCAACAAGAATTACCAATGGCAACTGAAGTTTGACAGTTCTTAGAATCACCAATATTGAACTGTCCTCTTAGCATGTGTAATGATGTTATGCAGCTCTAGCTAACCCTGCTTAAACAGGTCTATAGCACAGGGTCAGTCAATTGAATATTCGTGTTCTTATATCCAAGCATTTCAAAAATTTAAATGTTTTTGCTCAGACTTTCCAGTGTCTTAAATCAACCATCTGCAGAGTTATAACCAGAACAATCAAGCCAATCTCATAATTAGTAATGTGAAACAGGACAAAATTTGGATCACAGGTGACACGTAGAGATAACACTAAGTGCTCCAACATGGTCTTAGCTATCACATTAAAAATGTGATTTAAAAAAGAATAAAACAAACAGAATAGACACAATTATTCTGTTGTCTTTAGTTGAAATAAGGCTAACTGATATTAATCTTATTTCCTGTTTTAGACAGCTGAAACCTGGTGCATTCATTGTTATTTAACATCTGTTTTCCATGCAGCATAGAAATTTGCATAAATCATCCAGCCTATCCTTACAATAATAAGACTATGAAAATTCTTGGAGGTGTATGGTGGGGATGGGTGAATTGGTTGAATCAAAGACAATGTGAGAATGTCTTTTTTTTATCATGAGCCAAGCCCACAATAATAGTACAATACATCAGTTGCTCTCATTTCCAGTCCTGACATATATCTTTTTCTAATAAGTGGAGCAGAACTGCAAGGGTTTGAGCATAAAGCATAATGTCAATAAGATAGAAGCTATTGAAGCCAGTAGTACAGCATTCTGTCTATATGATCGGTTACAACACTAGAGAAGAGACTAGCCATGACTGTAGAATATCATACTATCTGTTTTACAGTCTGTTGTTAATCAGCTAAGAAATTCTCTTGACAGGAAATAAGGCAAGAACAGTAGTGAGACCTGTTTACAAGACAGATAATAACTGCTTGACAATTAGAGATTTTAAACAGTTTATATCAGACTTGCCTTCCTAGACAAGAGGAAGTGAACTGAATGGGTGTGATTAGGACAGTAAAGACTATTAATCCTAATTGTGCCCAGCAAAGGTAACAGATGTCCAAAAACTGGATGCTTTACTATATTTCATTTGATACCTCAAAGTTCTGATTTCAAATCCCACTGGTATCCTTGAAAAAAAAAAAAAAAAAAAAAAAAAATCACCAATAATTTACCAGGTTCAACTGAATGAAGTATATGGCTCCTCTTTAAATTTGGCCTTGTGTTTGGATATGACTGATGATTTGTTTTAACCAAACAGAAAAGGTATTACATTACTCTATCAATAGCTTAGAGGGGTGCTACTGGATAAAAAGTGTGTAGGAAACAAGCAAGATTAAGGTAATAAATAACATTAACATTTGATAACTCGTTATTGATTATAAGCCAGAGATTGAAGGCTTGCTTTTCAGATAGGTGTCTTCCAATTTTTTTTACTCACTGCTTTGTGCTTTTATAATTTATCCAAACTATGCAACAGGTTAACTTTTCAAAAACAGATCTAAAATTATGTCTAGCAAACAGATCACAGAATATACATTTGCAGACTTGAATAGGCTAGCAATGACAATGACATCTAGTAAGACCAAGATATGTCTGTAGCTGCCACCTTGCCTGAAAACAAAATTCAGATTTTCCCTAAACACGAAAATTCTGCAAAATAATCCAAGAGTTGCTGGCAATTATCGCAAGGTTTTTATTTTCTCCAGCTAAGAGCAAAATTTCATGTAAGAAATTTTTGTGTACACCATTCAATTAGTACATCATCATATAACATCCACTTTTCCATGTTTGCATGGGTCAAACAGAACTTCTTGAGGCAGAAATTCTGGATGCCAACCCCCACCTTTTTCCAAAGAAGGTAACATTTCCTGTGGCCAAACATATTTTTCACATAAGACTGGAGATGAACAACATCACTGGTGTGATGGTGATACTCATTTACACCTATCACATGATGTCAAGACAATGGTACACCCATATATATATATATATATATATATATATATATATATATATATATATATGTGACATTCGTGCGGGTGACACGTAAAAGCACCCACTACACTCTCTGAGTGGTTGGCGTTAGGAAGGGCATCCAGCTGTAGAAACTCTGCCAAATTAGACTGGAGCCTGGTGTTGCCATCCAGTTTCACCAGTCCTCAGTCAAATCGTCCAACCCATGCTAGCATGGAAAGCGGACGTTAAACGATGATGATGATGATGATGATGATATACACACACAATGGACTTCTATCAGTTTCCATCTACCAAATTTCATTCACAAGGCTTTAGTCAACCCAGGACTATAACAGAAAACACTTGCCCAAGGTACCATGTAGTGGGACTAAAACAAAGACCACATGGTTTGGTAGCAAACTTTTTAGCCACACAGCCATACCTGCACCTATTTGCTTATTTACCAAAATTAATGCCACTGATCCACCTAAGTTATTTATTTCTTCATTCTATTCTGTTAACTGTACATTACTACATATATTCATAGCCAATTCAGTTAAAGAGGAACCATTTGAAAACTGTCTTTATGCAATATTCCTAAGAGAAACCAGCTTAGTGGAACCCATTCCTTTTTAAGCCAAACTGAGGGTCTTAGAGTCAGCCATCTGACACCCTATGAATTCAGCTAGATATGATTACATCTCCAAGTTTATACAAAAGAAAATAACTACATACTCAAGTGCCAGTGTAGAAGCATCTACAGTCACTCAACAAGCCAGAAAAATTATTTACATTATTTATATTTGACGGATATTTGTCCTCATCTTGATTGTTGTTAACACAACGTTTCGGCGGATATACCCTCCAACCTTCATCAGGTGTCTTGGGGAAATTTCAAACCAGGGTTCTCATTCCCCCAAGATAGCTGATGAAGGCTGGAAGGTATATCAGCTGAAACGTTGTGTTAACAACAAACAAGATGAGGACAAATATCTGTCAAATGTAAATAATGCACATAATTCCTCATCTCTTAAATATAGAACTGTATGCCAGAAAAAATAACTAAACCTTCTTCAAATTAAATATTACTATCTCAGGAAAGGACACAGCATGATGTTTGGTGCATTATGTCTAGGAAAAAGAGATGATCACAGCTAGAATGCCTTTGGTTAGGGCTCATTTGTGGCTAAGTAACATTACACAGAAGCAAGTTTAATAACATATCATCATCATTCTTTAACAGTCATTTTCCATGCTGGCCTGGGTTGGACGGTTTGACCAGGGCTGGCAAGCTGGGGAGCTACACCAGGATCCAGTCTGATTTGGTCTGGTTTCTATGGTTGGATGGCCTGCCTAATGCCAACCACTTTACAATGTGTGTTGGGTGCCTTTAACATGGCGGCACAAGCGCTTTTATGTGGCACCAGAACTAATGCTTTTTATGTGGCACTGGCACAGGACTCTTGCAAGCCAATCTTCTTCACCAGGCGATGCAGCTTAACAATTCTGCTGTGGAGGACTAGTCTTCTTGAGTAAGTAAGTAAATGAAAATATCCAATGTCAAATAGGAATAAAAACAGACAGACATTAGCTAAGTTGACAAGCATCCTAAGAAGGGCAGATTAAGAAAACTGCAGGGAAAAAAAAATTAATTGTAATTGGTGGAATGTAAATATTACTCTAGAGAGAAATATATTTTAAATAACATTTTTTAAGTTGAAATAAGAATGAAACAATTAAAAAAATGTTTTGTTTTAGTTTTAAGAAAATATAAGCCGTTCTGGCAACAAGCAGTGAGATGTCAAAAAAAATGTAAAATCTATAAAGATTACAAGACTGGCTGCTTTGCTAACTGGTAAAACACTAGGAAATCATTTTCATTATGCAAGTAATGAAATATGTACTTTCAAGAAAAAAGTACAAAGACTGTTAAGAATGACCAAGTCCAAGTGAAAAACTGAACAACTCACTTTGTACGTTCAATACCTTATATTATTTCATTATTTCAGGAAAGAAAAGGACTCCAGGATTCATGCAAGAGAAGAAATGTGGTGGGACATGGATGGTTTTGCCAAGGGCAGAACAACGAATGACCAGACTCCACTGACTGGGAAATCTACTTTTTGCTGTTCAAGTCCCACCAATTATATTTAATCAGTCTCAATATATTTCTGATGTAGTCTTTCAACAACACATTGATGAAAGAAACAAGCCAACACTAAAGAGTGAAAACAGTGAAAGGCTAAACTAGTAAATATAGGGATTATCTTCTTACCAGTAACACCAGAGAGAAGAAATAAAACCAACCATGACATGCAACAGCAAACATATTTCACACAAACAAAACACAATTCCAAGAATTACATACAACACTGCAATATTCTCAGCAAGTGTAGAAGACATGGCAAAGAAAGACAACCACAAACATATGAGCATTCACAAGTGTCACTTTGGGCAACAGGGTAAAAAAAAAAGTGTACAAACAATCTATTGTATCTATCATAGATTTTGCCAGACCTACATGAAATCCCAGTCTTTCTGCAAAAAATAAAAACTATGAAGAATGCAAAACAGCATCATCACTGATTGCATATACTGATACAAAGAACAGACAACAAAGCATGAAAGACAGCCAGGGCGTATCTGCAACACCATCCTGAAAACCCTATCCTTCCCATTCAATCTGGACAAACATCCTGTTGGTCAAAAATAACACCTGTGGGTTCTCTAAGTCGTTTACTATATTATATTCTATGGGTTCTAAGACCTATATGCAAGAACAGCAATATCAATAACCACATAAACATCCAAAATTGTGCTGGGATGCAAAGTACCAATGAGAAGTGCAGTAAAACAGTACTTGTCATACTCTAAGTTTACTTTACTCACCTCCATAGCGACCACTATCGAAAGCTGCAGATACACAAGACAGTGGAAAGAATACTTGTTTAACTCTTTAGCATTTAAAATGGCCATATCCAGCCCAAATATTCAACCTTGTTTTATGTTCAAACTACTTAGCCCCATACACTACAATGTCATTTTAAAAATAAACAATCACATCGTCAAAACCTTGAAGCTATAACAAAATGCATGATTAATTCAGAGCTTTACATTTGACAGAGTAATCTAAATGCTAAAGGTTTAAACTGCAGCACTGTAACCGTATTATTAACCACTGCATCAGAATGCACAATATAGTCCTCATCTAGACAGAGGTAATGATATCTCTGAAACAATAGAGATGCAGTGGACCATGCCTTATTCACTGAACTACTTAGATGCATTTACTCTATTAGAAATGAGGCTACAAAACAATAAAAGACATGCAAACCAGTATCTTCTTGGCTATGTATGTCTTTCTGATTTTAACAGATCTGGAAATCAATTAATTTCTTTTGCTACAAAGTTTTGGCAAGAATCATGTAAGAGAAAAGCTGCCGGAGTCAAGTTAGAAAACATAATGCCATTAAAATTTTCTTTTTTTTTAATAAATATGACATGACTAGATGTAGACATGGCTATGTGGTTAATAAGCTTGCTTCGCAACCATATGGTTTTGGGTAAGTGTCTTCTACTACAACCCCGGGCCAACCAAAGCCTTGTGAGAGGATTTGATAGACAGAAACTGAAAGAAGCCCTTCATATACATATATATCTGTTTGTGTGTTTGTCCCCCCACCAACACCTGACAACCAGTGTTAGTTTGTTTACATCCACAAACCATTGTAATTTAACAAAAGAGACTGATAGAATAAGTACCAGACTTTAAAAAAATAAATACTGCAATTGATTCATTTGACAAAAACTCCTCAGTTGGTATGCCAGCATGGTCACAATGTGAAAAGATAATTATTTCTATTCCTCAGTAAATCCAAGTAAGTCTCAAATATTTATAGCCATTGAAGCAATATTTATTTTATCACAAGCATCAAAAGTTTTTCTGTTTGGACAAAAGACTGGCTATGTTTGTGAAATGATATCAACAGTTTTGATTAACACTGCTTAAAGAGATCACCAAGACACTTCTGGCAAGTTTGCACATTAAAATCACAAACTCTTCTGCAATTTTGGATTACCTAGTAAGGTGGAGCAAAAAACAGAAGCTGTGGAAATTGAAAATGCCTGAGGGCTAAATTGTTGCTATATTTGATTACTAGAAAAATGCTAAATTTTCGCTGAGATCAATCAGGGGTATTTACTCCCTCAAGACCCCTAAACTCCGAAAAAGGGAAATTTTTGTGCATTTTTTACAGTAGCAGAGTTTGGGGGTTTTGAGGGAATAAGTGCCCTTGACTGATCTAAGCGAAAATTTAGCATTTTTCTAGCAACATATATAGCAAGATTTTAGGCCTCTGGCATTTTCATTTCCACAATTTTTTTATTTTTACTCCACCCTAACACTATCCTGAGCCACTCCTTAATATCTCCCACCTTAGCCCTCCACATACTGGTATTTCCCATCATAGATTGTGTAATCTAGAGTGGAGTGAAAATAAAAAATTGCGGAAAATGAAAATGCCAGAGGCCTAAAATCTTGCTACATATTACTACTAGAAAAATGCTAAATTTTTGTTTAGATCAGTCAAGGGCATTTACTCCCTCAAACCCCACAAACGCTGCTATTATAAAAAAAAATTTACAAAAATCCCCCATTTTCGGAGTTTAGGGGGCTTGAGAGAGTAAATGCCCTTGACTGATCTAAGCGAAAATTTAACATTTTTCTAGTAATCAAATATAGCAACATTTTAGCCCTCAGGCATTTTCAATTTCCACAATTTTTTATTTTCACTCCACCCTATTACTTAATGTACTGTAAAACTAAAACTAAGTTTATAAACAATCAATCCTGAGCCACTCCTTAATATCTCCCACCTTAGCCCTCTACATACCAGTATTTCCCATCATCTGCATCCCCAACCTTGTTCATCATTAGCTACATTAACTTCTACCTCCACCCATTTATTCCCCACCCACACTCTTTTGAAAGCATCCACTCTCACCCCCACCCATGATCCACTGCCCACTTTCTTGTTTCTTGAGAGTTTGCTCTAGCACCCCATCACTAACTTCCCTTATCTCATTCAGGTATATAGCTCCTCTGTAACAAGACATCTGTGCTTGTCCCTCAATCATATTCCATTTTTTCAACACCAAGCATACAGCCATCCACTGCCACCTTCTCCTCCTAAGTACTTCCTCTTCATAGCAGGAGCTTTTTCTTTCTTTTTCTGTCTTGCATGATACAAAGCAACCTCACTAGTGCTGGTGGTACAAAAAAAGTACTTAGTACTTTTTGTAAAATGGTTGGCAATAAGTAAGGCATCCAGCCATAGAAACCATGCCAAAAATGACATTGGAGCTTAACACAGCCCTGTAGCTCATTGGTTCCCTGTCATCTAGCATAGAAAGCAGATGTTAAATGACGATGATGAAAGAATGAAAACAGGAAAAGTAACTACTGTCATATTTATAATTTCTTTCATGAACCTCCAGCCTTGACCTAGCAGAATACGCAGGATGTGAAAGCTAGGAGAGAGAGATCTACACTAGCATCCAGCTGGTACAAATTACAGCTGAGTAGTCTGGTGTAATTTGAAATGAAGTACTTTGGTCAAGGATACATATTAACTGGCCCAGGAACTGAACACACAACCTAATGATGATAAATCAAACATCCTAACTATTAGGTCACAAGAATGTTTCCAATCAAAAACACATCTTGATAATTCTTTTGCAGTTAATTCCTGCTAACTCTTTGGACTGTAGCAGTGTTGGAGCACCCTCTTCAAAAGTTTAATCAACTCCATCAACCTCAGTACTTTGTAACCATTATATAAATCTTAGAAAAAAAATGAAAAGCAAAATCAATCAGGTGGAAAGGGAAGCAACTGAGAGGCATCAAAATATCACAAGGCACTTTTATTCAACACTCAGTATTTTGCTATTCCATGCTATTGGACATGCATAAATACAGGCATAATTGAGTGGTTAAGAAGTTCATTTCATAACCATGAGATCCCTCAACTTGGCACATTTGGCAAGATTTTTTAAACCATAACCTGAAATCAACCGAAGCCTTGTCAGTGAAATGGGGAAGATGAAAACTGTGTTGAAGCCCATCAAATGGAGCGTATCTGTAATTCAAGGTAGAAACTGATTTTATCAGAGAAATATATTAAACGTCATTATCCTCAGCATTATCATTATTTAACATCCATTTTCCATGCTGGCATAGATTGGACAGTTTGACAGGAGCTGGCAAGTCAGAAGATTGAACCAAGCTTTACTGTCTGCTTTACACAGCTAATTAACATGTTCGTTAAATATGTAGGTAGTTCTGTAGACCAAACAACTGACTGCTCATCATTTTAACTGACAGAGAAGACATCAGAAGTACATACACATCTGTAATTTCTGTAAATCAAATGTCATTTTATTTCCCAGAGCTTTGACCAACCCATAGTTTTCACAGGAGACAATGAACTACACAAAGTTAAACTCAGGAACAAGTAACTGCAAAGTGCATACCTAACCATGCAACAATGCTTGCAGCCATCATCATCATCATTTAATGTCCACTTTCCATGATGGCATGAGTTAGCTGGTTTGACTGGAACTGGTAAGCCAGAAAGCTGCACCAGGTTTCAGTCTGATTTGGCAAGGTTTCTACAGCTGGATACCCTTCCTAATGCCAACCACTCCAAGAGTGTAATGGGTTACATATCTTTCCATGCAAGAGAATTATGAAGCACAATGGCTGTAAACTTAGAAGTGCACTGAATTATTAACTGAAATATCACCCTAAGTTCAAATCTTACTACAGCCTTCATGACAAGCTCCTAAACAATGCACATATATCTATTTGCTTCAGTGTGGCCTAGTGGTGGGGAAGAAAAAGAAAAAAACAGGTTTCATTTCCCTTTTTTGGATGGTTGAATAATTAGCAATCGGCAGGATAAGAGCCGGAGTTGTTTTGTTTATTTTTTGCGTACTCTCAGAGTGGTTGGCGTTAGGAAGGGCATCCAGCTGTAGAAACTCTGCCAAATCAGATTGGAGTCTGGTGTAGCCATCTGGTTTCACCAGTCCTCAGTCAAATCGTCCAACCAATGCTAGCATGGAAAGCGGATGTTAAACAATGATGATGATGATGATGATGATCTCAATATTTGAAGAAAAATAGTTTTCTGAATTTGATGAAGGGCCCTGCTTAAGTCATGCCTTTCTTCTTCCCCACAGCAGAGAGATAATCTAAAAAGGCTTGTCAGTCTACCTAATGGCCCCCAGCAGACAAAATGGAAAAGGCATTGCTCAGGAGGATGGTGAGGGAGATGCACTGGATCAGCCGCTCTGACTCCCAGGGCTTGCACTTATGGATAGCTATCTCCACCTTGATAGCGGTGAGTAGGGATGTGGTCCAGGGGGCCAAGGACACAGATCTCCACTGCCACAGGCTCGACCACAAACCTGTCAGAAGAGAGCAACTGATACTCTGACAGTTTGCCCTTCTCAGCCTGATGAACAGTGGAGCCTGGGCTGGTAGCTGAACACACCAAGTTTCTACTGGAGGTGTCACAGCATGCAGCATCCCAGATGGAGGGGGGGGGGTGCCTACCACCACGGGACAGGAAAATTGTTCGTCTACAAAAACAATTGCTCCAATAGAAAACCAATATAAGAATAGAAAAATGGTAGAAAATAATCATAAAAAGAGAATATATTTTAATTAATACAAATTAGCACAAGTGTTGACCTTTAATTATATCAAGAGTGAATGAAATTGACTGTAAGAATATATATTTTTACCAGTTTAACAAGTAAGCCAATTAGTTACAAACATATGTGTACAGTTTTATATATGTTGTACAAACTCATATAAACTAGGTCACTTCAAAGTCCCTATACATTTAAGTGGATAATTTTACAAATACAGTTTGTGGAAAATGCAAATATTATGAAGACAATTTCAAACTAGTTTAAGAGAAATATAAATAAATAAATAGAGCAAATTCACACAGCAAAGATTTTCAGTGTTCACCCCTCCCCACCCTCGCATCAGAGTGCTATGTACAACTTCCCGTTAACATAGAAACTTTTCATTTGAGTATCTAAATTCTTAATGACCTCAAGAATACAAGTATGGAAATCCAGTTGCGTTAGATGTAAATTCTACATTAAATGTGAAGTATACTCTTTTATAGTTTTACTTGTCTCAGTCAGTTGACTACGGTCATGCTGGGGCACCACATTGAGGGGTTTTTAGTCAAACAAATCGACCCCAGGACTTATTTTTTTTAAAGTCTAATACTTATTCTAGCAGTCTCTTTTGCCAAACTGTTAAGTTACAGGGACATAAACACACCAACACCGATGGGATTGTATAGTCTTTGAATGACGTCGATAGGTTGGTATAAGAGGTCAGATCTGATCAGTTTGAATAGAAAACAAGTAGAATATTTGGGCTGGATATGGCTGGTTTAAATGCTAAAGGATTAACCCGTCATCTCCTAGCATAAAGCTGCCTCTCTCAGGCAATAGTGCTGGTGGCACAAAGAAAAAAAAAGTACCCAGTGCACAATGTAAAGTGGTTGACATTTGGAAGAGCATCTAGCTGTAGAAACCAAGCCTAAGTAGAAAGTGGAACACAATGAAATCCTTGGACTAGTCAGTTCCAGTGAAGTTGTCCAACTCATGCCAGCATGGAACATGGATGTTAAATGATGTGAAAAAACGGACAATAATTCAGCTAGCATAGATTATCCCTTCTACTCAAGAGGACACAGTAAAGCAGGAGCCAAGAGTTTTACACATTCTGTTAATCTGCTAGAAATAGTAACTAAATTTTCCTGAGGATGCATCCTATCTTTTTAACAGAAATAAAGTAAGGATGCACTACTGATCAAAGACTAAACATCTGAAACATGAAGTTACATGATAACCAACATTCTTAGACTTATGCAATAAAACTGGAATTCTCAGCGAGGAAAAAAAAACAATATAAACAGAAAGACTGCAAAAAATAAATCAAATATATACGATGATGATGAACATGTGATTCCCTAGCAGAACCAAAATTTAATGACTGGAAAGAGAGAGAGAGATAGAGAGAGAGATAGAGAGAGAGAAAGAGAGAGAGAGAGAGAGAGAGAGAGAGAGAGAGAGAGAGAGACTGTGTGTGTGTGTGTGTGTGTATATAAGTAGTTTGTTTTACTATCATGTAATTTGGGCTCAGTCCCACAGCATAGCACCTTCTGCTATAGCTCCAGGTCAACCAAGGTCTTGTGAGTGAATGTGATAGCCAGAAACTGTACGGGGGGGGGGGACCTCTGTGTGCGAGTGGGGGGTTTGTTTATGTAACCCATACCCCAACATATCAGTCCAGCAAAAAGAAAGAGGCTAATAGATCAAGTACCAAACTTAGAAAATAATTATTGGGGTTGATTTGATTGATGAAAAACAATCCCTTCAAGCAGGTGCCCCAGCATGGCCACATAAAACAGCTGACATAAAATACATGTGGAGGGAGGAAGGGAAGTAGGGATGGCAGGATAGACAGAAAAACTTAGACAATGCATAGCCTGGTTCGTCATAGAATTTTATTTCGTCAGCACAGATTCAAAACCTAGCTATAAAAGTTCTCTTGTAGCAGACACTTCAAGTTAAACAGAAACTATAGACAGGCAAGATTTTTATTTTTATTTCTCAGTTGTCAAAACAGCAACTTTACGATTATGATAACACACAAGATTAATCACTCTGCAGGATCATAAAGAAGACCTATCATTGATTAAGAGTGCATTTTCGTTATGGAAGCACAGAAGAGAAGCAACTCCTGCAGAATGCATATGCCAAGCAAAGACTACCTAGTTTATGACTCAGCTCTGTGTCTTCCTTTACCCTCATAGTAGCAGCAATCTTTTAAATATGGTTTTAGGGGAGGAATGCTGTGTGTGTCAGCTGTTTCAAATTTCATAGCAAAACATACACATATACATTCATATATGTTCAGCATATTAGAATGTGTGTGTACGTATATACATACATATATATACACACATATACACAGAATTGTGTTTGTGTGTTTATGTATACTTTTATTCTTTTACTTGTTTCAGTCATTTGACAGTGACCATGCTGGAGCACTACCTTTAGTCAAACAAATCAAACCCAGGACTTATTCTTTGAAAGCCTAGTACTTATTCTATCATTCTCTTTTGCTGAACCACTAAGTTACGGGGACGTAAACATACCAACATCTATTGTCAAGCGATGGTGGGGGTTACAAATACAGATACCCAAACATATATATATATAAACACACAATATATGAGCCTGGTGTAGCCATCTGGTTTCACCAGTCCTCAGTCAAATTGTCCAACCCATGCTAGCATGGAAAGCGGACGTTAAACGACGATGATGATATATATATACAAACACACAACAGGTTTCTTTCAGTTTCTGTCTACCAAATCCACTCTCAAGGCTTTGGTCAGCCCGGGGCTATAGTAGAAGACACTTATCTAAGGTGCCACGTAGTGGGACTGAACCTGGAACCATGTAGTTGGGAAGCAATCTTCTTACCACACAGCCACTTACATTAAATTGTTTTAAAGGTTGAACTTAAAATAGGTTTTGGTCGGCCCAGGGCTACAGTAGAAAATAATTTCTAAACATACACAGCACAAGATGTTCACAAAAAAACATTTGAAGAAAAATACGTTGGGGACTCAACAAAATTGTAATATCATAATAGGGTATATTCTTACCACAAAAGATGTTGATAACAGTGTGAGAAGTATTAGAAATGGTGGAATGAGCCTTGCTAGGAGGATGTAGGAGACTATTTCCTATTGTATAGTTCATAAAATTACTTGAAGGGAGTGAAGAACTTTAACCAAATTTGCTTGATCTTTATGGCTCATCATTTCTTTGTACAGCTCAGTGTAGGAACAAGAGGAACTAACTGTAAGCTCCTCTTGTAATTTTTATGATTAGAGTGTCAGGCTCATGATCATGAGGTAGTAAGTTCAATTCCTGGACTGGGCCTTGTGCTGTGTTCTTGAGCAAGACACTTTATTTCACATTGCTCCAGTTCATTCAGCTGTATCAGCCTTTGCCTTTCCTTTGGATAACATTGGTGGCATGAAGAAGAGAGGCTGGTATGCATGAGCAACTGCATAAACCTTGCCTAGACTTGTGCCTCTGAGGGGAACTTTCTAGGCACAATCCAGTGGTCATTCTTAACCGGAGGGGGTCTTAGTCACAATTAGGGTTGTTCTCATCTAACAGCACCAGCTGCTAGTTGTAACACTAGCAACTCATCCACATCATCCTCTACAACTTCTTCAAACCCTACACATTTTGCAAGTGTCACAATACCTTTCCAAATTAAATGTAGACCTTCAGTCTGTGGGAAATTTGCATTATCATGAATACAATCAGACCATATATTTTTCAAGAACCATTCAAAGCTGAGAATTTCACTTAATTCCATGATTCAACCTTGTTACTCACAGCATCTATTATGTTGAACTTTTTCTAAAAGTCTTTAACTGTTAATTGCTTTCATAAAGTGCTTAAAAATTCTTCTCAGATAATATGCCTTGAAGTTAGCTATCAAACCTTGATCCACTGGTTGGAGCAAAGGAGTTGTATTCTTAGAGATATGGTTTAGAGTATTGTCTAAGGAACAATGCTATGCAAGAAATATCATGTCTGGCACTGAAAATTTCTCCAGCAGGACAGAAAAATGCTTGTAAACCACCCTTTGAAAAAAGCTCTTACTGATCTATACCTTCTTATTTGAATACCAAATCAGAGGAAGATTAAAATTTGTGAAACCCTTGAAAGCAACTGGATTTTTGAAGTGATACATGAGTAAGAGTTTTAATTTTATATCACCAGTAGCATTTCCTCCCAGAAGAAGCATCAGCAGATTTTTGGAGGCTTTTAAATTCTGGTGTTGATTTTACTTCTTGAGAAACGAAACTTCTAAATGGCATACAGTGCCATAAAAGTGCAGTTTCAAAATTGTATACTTGCTCTGGTGTGTTACCCACTACGCTAATCATTTTTTCAACTGTTCAAGATATCTGCTCACAGCCTCTATGTCAGCAGAGGCAGCTTCATCAGTCACACTTTTTTGTTGTACAAATTTAAGTGCTTCTTCACTAACCAGAAAAAGTTTTTGATTTAGAAGTTTCCCCTTCCTTTTCCTGCAAATCGTTGTCCTAACTTTTGACATCTTTTTTTTTAATTAAAATCATATTTATTGGCACTTTACATCAAGTCTGATCTTCAATGTATACACTCAAGAGCTGTTCCATTTCAAAAAAACAAGATCCACATTACATGAAAAAGTAAAGTCTAAGCAGTAAATAGAGTAATTTCTTGAGCACAGGACTTAATTTTCCCCTAATATCATATATTGTTTTACTGTAGATGTTGCAGGCAATGTTTTGGCAATGTGGGTGACTTTCTTCTCTTGCCTAAAGCTATTTTAAAACATCAAACTTAATATGCAATGTAATCCCTTTACAGTTCCCTTTCACACAACTACCTTCAGTTCAACTTAATCGCTTCTCTCCAGACATCTTGATATCTAGATAAATCCAACATCAGCACAAACACTGAACAATTATCCACAACAAACACTCTTTACTCTTTTACTTGTTTCAGTCATTTGACTGTTGCCATGCTGGAGCACCGCCTTTAGTCGAGCAAATCGACTCCAGGACATTCTTTGCAAGCCTAGTACTTACTCTATCGATCTCTTAGGCCAAACAGCTAAGTTACAGGGACGTAAACACACCAGCATCGGTTGTCAAGTGATGTTGGGGGGACAAACACAGATACACAAACATACATATATATATATATATATATATTATATATATATACACACACATACATATATATATATATATATATATATATATATATATACGACGGGCTTCTTTCAGTTTCCGTCTACCAAATTAATTCACAAGGCTTTGGTCGGTCTGAGACTATAGTAGAAAACACTTGCCTAAGGTTCCACGCAGTAGGACTGAACCCGGAACCATGTCGTTGGTAAGCAAGCTACTTACCACACAGCCACTCGTACGCCTATATGTAGTAAAAGTATACAGCATCAGGAAAACCTGTTTTGTGAGAGCAAAAATCTGTCTAATTCCTATGGATGTAAGAATGGAAATGAGATGAAAGGGTGAAGGAATGAGATGAAATAAAGTATTGTATGATTACTGTTAGTAGAAGGATTCATGGACACTTCACCCCTTGCACCTGCAAGTTCCATGTTCTACACACACACACACACACTTGTGTTGTCATATAACACATGTAGCTACACACATTTCTATCATACTGATACTATTATTGTTGTTGCCAGTTGGTTTTGGTATTGGTACTGTTGGTAGTGGAAGTGTTCAGATTGTGTTAATTATATTGTCATACTATTTAAAATACACTGAGGTACCATATTTTCTGAAGTCACTGTCTCATTTTAGATGGAATTGCTTATCTTGATCACACTGTTGCTTAATCAGGAGTTGATGGTTGGTGGTGGTACTAGTTCTAGTGGTTTAGGTGTTGATGGTATTGACAAATAGACAGACAGACTCACTGTGACTCAAGAAAATCTATATAATACACATAAATATTCACAATGAAAAATTTGACTTCACACTCCATAAGTGTTTATAGTGATGCATGATATGAAAACATTTACATACACACATTTTATAAACATCTACATATGTATGTACATCTATGCATAATTATTAGTTTTTCCAAGAACACAAATAAGCAACCTTTTACTGAGAAGTGTGGTTTTTAAATTATCAAAGTTTATTAGAGCTGTCATAATGGTGAAATCTCATCCCAAAATTAGTGGCTATTATTTACAAATTTCTGTAAGCACAAAGTTCTGCAACCCAAGGTAGTCATAATGCAAGGGATGCCTGTTTGTATAAATACATCTTTTAGTTTCTATCTAGCAAATGCACCCACAAGGCTTTGGTCAGCCCAGGAGCAGGAGCCCACGGTGCCATGCAGTAGGACTGAACTTGAAACAGCATGGATGGGAAGCAAAGTCTTAAATCACGCAGCTATGCCTATGCTTATTTGCACATTTAATGATATAGTTTACTTGATTATTTTTGGTTCAAGCTGAAAAGATAGAAGAATTAAAACAAATATGGTGCATAATTGGCTATTTTGTAGGTTTTAGGTAAAAGCAGAGAATTGTCAGAACAATGTAGGCACCAAAAGTCCAAATTTCATGCCTACTATCATACAGCTCCACCCACTAAGTCATTAACTTTTTCTTAAAGATAAAATGTTTGGGGTTTTGCTACCCACTGGATTGCAAATCCTTAGCCTAATTAGATGGCTATCATAGGGCAAGCTCCTTCTGTCTAAGTTGCTGAGCTTACATTCTATAAAACCTAGTAAGTTCTTTGTTCTGGACATGCATTCATTCTGTCTCATTGTGCCCTGTTTCTCAAATTATACATTTAGAAACTATAGGTTGTTGGTTTTTCTTCTCTGATAAAAGGTTCCACCTGGAATGCTAGCCATCACTACTTCATCTTAAGGCATTATATCAAACCTCTGTTGTTTTTATTTCCAATTTGAATCATTTTCAAACATAAGGCAATCTGAAGAAAAGAGGTGTGGAAACTCAAAGATTGTTTTGCTAAACATAGGTTTAGAAGGGTTCCAAGTAATTCATGTGTCAAGGAGGAGTTAAAGCCATAACATATAACAACTGATAGGTTCTACGAGACAACATAGAATACACAGATCAAAGGTAGTAGTTGGACCAATGTACCAGCCAGACTGAGGGTGATATGGTGTGAGATAGTAGATAAAGCCATAAAAGCTATTAGACAGGTCTGGAAATATTAGAAGAGGTGAGCAAGGAACAATATCAGGTAGGCAGAAAAGAAACTATGCATCAGGTATAATTCTGGGGGCAGCTGAAAGTAAGTTGGTCAATGTTTGGCAATAAGAATATCAGAAGCATGAGATGTTCTGGATAGCTAAGTAGGGTGTCACTATAAATCAAGACATCAAGGAAAAGTGTATATTGAATGACAGCAGCACACTTACTCTCACCAATATTAAGAAGCAAGGTGGTGAGCTGGCAGAAACATTAATATGCCAGATAAAATGCTTAGCAGCATTTCATTTGTCTTTACATTCAAAGTTCAAATTCCACCTAGGTCAACTTACCCTTTCAGGAGTCAATGAAATAAGTACCAGTAGAGCACTGGGGTAGATCCTCTTTTCTGAACTTGCTGGCCTTGAGCCAACATTTGAAATAAGTGTTAAGAAGGAGCTTTCAAATGTTCAGAGCGGAAGCTGAATGAGTAGAATGAATGAGAACAAGAGAGGGGCACTGTCTCAAGTACATTCTAAAGGACTAGTTAGTGAAACTAACAGCTGTATAGTCAGAAAGAACATGAAGGCTGGTAAAATAAACTGTCCACCAAGGATAGTTATTAAGATGCTGAAAATATCCAGTGAAATAGGGAGAGCACTATAGTCACTCACAGAATCAATCAGGTAGTAGGGGTGTTGCCACACCTCTGACTAACAATGACAATGGAGATGCTTTGTAAAGTACTATCTTCAGAGGTATAAAACTGTAAATCTAGCAAAAATAAAAGTTTCAGTTAGCAAAGTGGGTAGGAATTCCATAAAATGTACCCAGTGAAAACAATGCCCGAAGAAGAGGTGTAGTGGTATCACAGATAGGTTAACAGATGCACAAGAATAGGTAGAGCAATTTTCGAAATGATTTCTTTGAAATGTTCAAAAGGCTCCTCAGAAATGAGACTGATAGCTTCTCTAAACAAAATGGCCTAATAAGAAGTGGAAGAGGGTGCACAGAAAGCATAGTGGTCAGAATAAGAGCTGGGTGGAAAAATTTCAGAAAGCTGTTACCTATGCAAGCAACAAAGGAATCTTCTCTCTGTGTAAAGAGTGGATCATATGATGATTGTGTATGTAGTACAATATTGCATGAGCATTGAATACAGATGATGTACAAAGGCTGGGAAAAAGATAATGCAAGAATGTTCTGCATGTAAAATGGAGTACAAAAGAGAAAAATTAGGTTATAAGAGAAATCAGATATAGTGTACAAGGAAGATTGTACTGGTACAAACATATGATGTGTATGAAGGATGACAGATGGGTAAAGAATTTCTAAGAGATCCAGGTGGAAGGAATCTGCAGAAGACCAAGGAAAATATAGGGATGAGCAGTGAAAAACTGATCTCAGGATGTGAACCTCATAAAAGAGATGATGAGTGTCCTTAACAAGTAGAGACAATGTTGGAGAAGACCTGTCCAACCCATGCAAACATGGAAAAAATTGAATGTAAAAGTATGAGGAGTCGCAGAATCACTATTTGTGTGTAACAGCAGTCTTAGATATTTAAAAAAAAACACATGAAATAAAAATAAAACATGGCCATGTTGCCACAATATATAAGGTAGTGGATCACAAGTTCATATATTAAATTCACTCAAATCCACTGCATGCAATTATTTTAGTGAAGATTTACTCTGGACACATATTTCTAGTAACAAGCCTCACTACAGATTGAGACATAGGCTTCCCTAGAGAAAACATGGACTCCACTTCATGTCTTTCTTACAAACATATGCTGCTGCTACATCATAGCAGAAGATAAGATAAGCAATAACAGAATTATCCAACTGTAAACAAATGTTTAATTTAGTAAAAGCCATCCCCGTTTGGTTAGGTGGGATGGGTCATACAAAAACAAATGCTATATATGTATCATCATCATTATCATTTTAATGTTCACTTTTTTATGCTTGCACAAGTCAGACAAAAGTCACTGGGGCAAATTTTTCTATAGCCAGAGACTTTTCCTGTCACCAGCCCTCACCTGTTTCTAAGCAAAGTAATATTTCCCCCTGGCCAGACATGTTTTCATAGAAGACGTGAAACAAACAACACCACTTGTATGATGTTCTTTTACAAATAAAACATGATGTCAAGATAAGGACACACAAACACTTGACAGGCTCCTTTCAGTTTTGGCCTACCAAATCTACTCACAAGGCTTTGGCCAGCCTGAGGTTACAGCAGGAGACGTTTGCCTGAGTGTCACAGAGTAGAACTGCACCTGAAACCATGTGAACAAGAAGCAAACTTCTTAACCACAGAATCAAGGCTGCATCAACATGCCATGCTTGTGTTGAGAGAGAGGTTGTTTGCAATTGATTAATGTGTCACAAAAGATCATAGTTCAAAGTACTTGCTGATGTTTGTCTGTTCTATAAAAATAGATTAAAAGTGAGAAGTAAATAAACCAGTATTATTTTGGTGTACATTCACACTCATAACCTAAAGATTACCAGTGGTAAATCCAGTTTTCTTTTCTGCCCATAAATACATATAAATAGCAACCTAATAGAGTAGGGATTCTGAATAAAAACTTATACAGAAAAAAGAGAAACTTCTCACTCCTGCTACAGTTAATGTCTTGTAAAACAAAATGTAACTAGTCTAAACAGGAAAGTAGTTGACAGGAAGAACATCCACATGTAAAAACAATATGAGATACACAACAACAAAGATTGGTGGCTTGGCTCCATGGCCGTGAGTGCCAGATGATGAAGGGTAGCAACAAGAGGCAAGACACAGTGAGATCCATCCAACCAGTGCTAGTATGGAAAAATAAATGGATATAAAATGCATCTACATACATTTAAATTACTCCTCTTCAAATTACACAATCTGTAATTACCAACATATGTATTTGCTGGATGAACATAGTTTGATTAAAGTTCAGATTACAGGTATTTAAAATAAAACAGTTTTGCTAAAGTCACTAAAGATTTTTTTTTATCACCAGAAAAGCTCTTCTTGGGTGTTACCAACATGGCCTGTACACACACACACACACACATATATATTATATATATATATATATATATATATATATATATATATATATATATATATATATATATATATATATATATATATATATATAAAATGTAATTTGCCAACTGTAGAGTAGGAGGTGGAAGAAGATATGTTTTGATGAACTTAGGTGAAACATAACATGTGTACAAAGAAGTAGTTTCTTGAATACAAATTTGAGAAATGAACATAGCTGTGTAGTTAGGAAGTTTATTTTGCAACAAGGTAGTTTCAGGTTCAATCCCACTGAGCAGTACTTTAAGTAAGTGCCTTTTACTACACCCTCAGGACAACTGAAGCCTTCTGAATACAATCTGGTAGAGAGAAACTTTGCAGAAGCTCATTAGAGGGAACATTCCTGTTCTTAGATAACAGACTCAATCTGATAATCCTAATTTTAGAAGCCGACTCTTTTGCAAGTATTCAGGACAAGTCACTAGTCTGAGAGTTAGCTTCCTCCCACCAGTTTTAGGGGCCCTGAAAAGGATCACAAGCACTGTTCTTCATCTGATGACAAAGAGGCACTTACATATGGCACTTTGGGGCTTCCACAAATTTAAGCTTAACAATAAAAACCAAGCTGAAATCATTTTACATCTATTTATGCATGCTGGCATGGAGTGGAAAGATTTGCTCCAGCACAGTAACTCACCACATACTGTGCTCTCTTGTCAGCTCTTTCATGGCAGTCCAGCATCCCAATATTAGATTTTATCACATCTTCCTCTTCTGCAGGATGCTACTTGGACAACTTAATACTTCTGTCCTCCTACATATGCATCACATGCATGCTGACATTACACATTCAATATAGAAAGCTTGTATCAGTTTCTCTGCAGTCTTCACACATCTTCTACATTCAGTTTCTTTGTCTCTCTACTACGCAATATTGCACTTCACACACATGAAGTAGTATCAAAAGGTTCCCAGACTAGCACTTGCTTTTAATGTTTCAGAAAAGAAAGAGGCTTGGAGAAGCTATTATGAAAGACTGCTAAACGTGGAGAACGAATGGGAGGAGGAGAGCCTGCCAAATGTTGACCCAGTAGAGGGACCAGCTATCCAAATAGATAGCTCCCTTGTAGATAAAGCAATTAAGGGTATGAAGGCAGGAAAAGCCCCTGGTCCATCAGGAATCACTGCTGAGATGCTTAAAATATCTGGTGGTGTGGACTATGGCTTAGTCACCCACATTGTAAACCAGATAGTTCATGATGGAGTCATACCCAATGACTGGCGTAGCAGCACCATAGTCAACTGCTACAAGGGTAAAGGTGATGCTCTAGATAGAAATAACTACAGGAGTATCAAACTGCTGGATCAGGTGATGAAGGTCACAGAGAGGGTCATAGCCCATCTCATTAGGGAGAGAGTCTGCTTAGATGAGATGCAGTTCGGTTTTGTGCCAAGTAGAAGCACCACTGATGCCATGTTCCTGGTTTGACAACTGCAGGAGAAATACCTAGCTAAAGATAAACCCCTATACTTAGCTTTTGTGGACTTGGAGAAAGCCTTTGACAGGGTCCCCCGATCCCTTATCTGGTGGGCGATGCAGAAACTGGGGATTGACGAATGGTTAATAAAGGCTGTACAGGCCCTATACAGAGAGGCCGTTAGTAAGGTTAGGATTGGCAATGAGTATAGTGAAGAATTCCAGGTAGAAGTAGGGGTCCACCAAGGTTCAGCCCTCAGTCCCCTTTTATTCATCATAATTCTCCAGGCAATAACAGAGGAATTCAAGATTGGTTGCCCCTGGGATCTCTTCTATGCTGATGACGTGGCCCTCATTGCAGAATCACTACCAGAACTAGAAAAGAAATTTCAGGTGTGGAAGCAAGGTTTAGAATCAAAAGGCCTTAGAGTCAATGTAGCAAAGACCAAAGTTCTAGTAAGTAGGAAGGCGAACACATCACACACACCCTCAGGTAGGTGGCCCTGCTCTATCAGTAGAAGAGGTGTAGGTAGAAACTCTGTAAGATGTACCCAGTGTAAGCTATGGACACATAAGAGGTGCAGCAACATCAAAGGAAAATTAACCGAGAAGACAGCTTTCGTGTGCAGCAGATGCACAGGGGGCAATAAACACCACAGGTGCACAGAAAACAGATTCCATCACATGCCAGGGGGAGAATCTAGAAGTAGTTGACAGCTTCCGTTACCTAGGTGACCAAGTCTGTAGTGGGGGTGGATGCTCAGAGAGTGTTACCATTAGAATAAGAATAGCCTGGGCAAAGTTCAGAAAGCTTCTACTCCTACTGGTGTCAAAGGGCCTCTCGCTTAGAGTGAAAGGTAGATTGTATGATGCATGTGTGCGAACTGCCATGCTTCACGGCAGTGAAACATGGGCTGTGATTCCAGAGGACATGCATAGGCTTGAAAGAAATGAAGCTAGTATGACCTGCTGGATGTGTAAGGTCAGTGTGCCCACACAACAGAGAAATAAGAAGCATAGGATGTGGCGTGCAAGAGAGATATTTGTGCTGGTATGGTCATGTACTACAGATAGATGACCTTCGAACGTTGAGCCTCACAGAGGCAATGACGAAAGACCAAGACCTCCGGAGAGATGCTGCGACTGCGAAGACCCGGCAAATAAAATGAGTTCACGGCTGTATCCTACACCAGTTTCGCATAACCAGCCCCAGCCCATTCAAAAGTACCTTGGATCGTAGGGCAACCTGCCGTGCTTGAGGAGACCTATTGAGTCAAGTACATCAATATCAAAATGAAAATCAAATGGAAATTGTAGTTGTGATACCCATGCCAGTGGCACATAAAAAGCACCATCCAAACATGGCTGATGCCAGTGCTGCCTTGACTGGCTTCTGTGCCGGTGGCATGTAAAAAGCACCAACCGATCGTGGCCGTTGCCAGCCTCGTTTGGGTACGTAAAAAGCACCCACTACACTCATGGAGTGGTTGGCATTAGGAAGGGCATCCAGCTGTAGAAACACTACCAGATCAGATTGGAGCCTGGTGCAGCTTCCTGGCTTCCCAGACCCCAGTCAAACCGTCCAACCCATGCTAGCATTGACCACATTTGGATAGTGCTTTTTACATGTCACCAGCACGGGGAGCCAGTCAAGCGGCACTGGCAATGACCCATGCATGAATGGTGCTTATTGTGTGCCACCAGCACAGGAGCCAGTCAGGCCACTCTGGCATAGGCCACAACTACAATTTCCATTTGATTGTGATTTGATTTGATTGACTCAATAGGTCTCCTCAAGCACAGCATGTCACCCGGCGATTCAAAAGTACTTTTTAAATGGACTGGTTATGCGACACTGGTGTAGGCTATGGCCGAGATCTCCTCAATCACAGCATATCTCCTCATCCATACGCAGCACATGACTAGCGCAGTTGTCTCTCTTGCACACCACATCTGATGCTTCTAGTGTCCAACATTTCTCTCAGGGTGCTTACACTGTCGTGTGTGCACACTGACATTACACATCCAGCGGATCATACTAGCTTCATTTCTTTCAAGCCTACACAGGTATTTAGCAGTCACAACCCATATTTCACTACCGTGTAGCATGGCAGTTCACACACATGCATCATACAATCTACCTTTCACGCTGAGCAAGGCCCTTTGTCACCAGTAGAGGTAGGAGCTTTCTAAACTTTGCCCAGGCTATTCTTATTCTAGTGGTAACACTCTCTGAGCATCCACCCCCACTACTAACTTGGTCACCTAGGTAGCAGAAGCTATCAACTACTTTTAGTTTCTCCCCTGGAATGAGATGGAATCAATTTTCTGAACATCTGGGTGTTTATTGCATCTGCAGCAAGCAAAAGCTATCTTCCTGGTTAACCTTCCTTTGATGTTGTTACACCTCTTATGTGTCCATAGCTTACACTGGGTACATCTTATAAAGTTTCTACCAACAACTCTTCTACAGATCGAGTGGGGCCATCTACCTGAAGGGGTTTGTGATGTATTCACCTTCCTACTTACTAGGACTTTGGTTTTTGCAACATTTATTCTAAGGCCCTTCGATTCTAAACCTTATTTCCACACCTGAAATTTCTTCTCTAGTTCTGGTAGCGATTCTGCAATGAGAGCAAGGTCATCAGCATAGAGGAGCTCCCAGGAGCAACCTGTCTTGAATTCCTCTGTTATTGCCTGGAGGACTATAATGAATAAGAGGGGGCTGAGGGCTGGTCCTTGGTGAACCCCACTTCTACCCAAAATTCTTCACTATACTCATTGCCACCCTTACCTTATTAACAGCATTCCTGTACAGGGCCTGTGCAGCTCTTATTAACTTGTCAATCCCCAATTTTCGTATTGCCTACCAGATAAGGGATCGGGGGATCCTGTCAAAGACTTTCTCCTAGTCAACAAAAGCCAAGTAGAGGTTTATCTTTGACTAAGCATTTCTCCTGCAGTTACTGTACCAAGAATATAGCATCAGTGGTGCTTCTGCCTGGCACAAGATCATACTGTATCCCATCTAAACAGACTCTCTCCCTAATTAGTTGGGTTATGACCCTCTCCGTGACCTTCATCACCTGATTCAGCAGTTTGATACCCCTGTAGTTACTTCTATGAAAAGCATCACCTTTACCTTTATAGCAGTTGACTAAGGTGTTGCTACGCCAGTCATTGGGTATGACTCCTTCATGAACTTCCTAGTTTACAATACGGGTGACTCTTTGTATAACATTGTTTCTATTATTTATACATAATTATAAGTATATATAATGGCATTGACTAAGCTTTAAAAAAATTGCTGAATTTTGCTGACCTCTCAGATTGTAAAAACTGCATCTAAGTTGTTGCTACAATCTATTAAAATCATGAACAAGGTGATATTTTTGAGTGAACACCATACATTCCTAGTCAACTATCAGTAACAAAAAGAGGGAGACTATGTAGTTGCTAAAACAGCAACTAGATTTCAAAGAAATACAACATCCTACCATTAAAATAAAGAATGTATTAGATAAATCATCATATCATCATCATCATCGTTTAACGTCCGCTTTCCATGCTAGTATGGGTTGGACAATTTGACTGAGGACTGGTGAAACCGGATGGCAACACCAGGCTCCAGTCTAATTTGGCAGAGTTTCTACAGCTGGATGCCCTTCCTAACGCCAACCACTCAGAGAGTGTAGTGGGTGCTTTTACGTGTCACCCGCACGAAAATGGCCACGCTCGAAATGGTGTCTTTTATGTGCCACCCGCACAAGCCAGTCCAGGGGCACTGGCAACGATCTCGCTCGAAAATCCTACGGGAGCCAGTCAGGCGGTACTGGCAACGGCCACGCTCAAAATGGTGCATCTCATGTGCCACCCGCACAAGAACCAGTCCAGGGGCACTGGCAACGATCTTACTTGGCTTGCCGGGTCTTCTCACGCACAGCACATTTCCAAAGGTCTCGGTCAGTAGTCATCGCCTCGGTGAGGCCCAATGTACGAAGGTCTTGCCTCACCACCTCAGCCCAGGTGATCCTGGGCCTACCTCTTCCACGGATTCCCTCAACTGTTAGGGTGTGGCACTTTTTCACGCAGCTATCCTCATCCATTCTCACCACATGTCCATACCAGCGCAATCGTCTCTCTTGCACACCACAACTGATGCTTCTAATGTTCAGCTTTTCTCTCAAGATACTTACACTCTGACGGGTATTCACATTATTATCATTTAACCTGTCTTCCATGCTGATATGGGTTGGACAGTCTGACAAGAGCTGAACAACTGGAGAGCTGCAAAGGCTCCAATTGTCTGTTTTGGCAAGATTTGTATGGCTGGATGTCCCTCCTAATGCCAACCACTTCACAGAGTGTACCGAGTGCTTCTTACAAGACAATGGCATGGACACTTTTACATGGTACAAGTACATAATCTTTGGTACGTTATGTCTGAGAAAACATGGGATGATTAGCCATAAAAACCAAAGTGTTCAAACAAAAACCCTCGCTGGGAGGGTACAAACGTGGCTCTGAAGTTTAAAAAAAATGTATGTTGCATAGCTGTATGGTCTCAGGTTCAAGCTTACTATATGGCTTTTTCTACGAGAGTCATTGGTCAACCAAAGCCTAGTGAGTGGAATTTGGCAGACAGAAACAGTAAGGATACTGGTCAGTGAGACTGTTCTTGTTTCAACATCATAGACTTAATTTGTAACCTGGTTTAACAATCCTATCTAGCCCATGGATGCCTTTAGCAGATTTTTGAGCTGTAGGGGTATCTAATTCGTTCCTAAAACCTGTTCTTCCTTTCTGCAGTCTTTGTCTTTTCTGGTTCTTTCTCCTGTTCTTGCTGTTGTTTAACCCAGGTCAGACAATCATGGAACACATTCCAGTCATAACCATTTCTTTTTGGCATAACTTAGACTACACTGTCTAATGTGTCTTATTTTTAAGACAATAATATGATGTGAGGGAATTTGGTTGCTATTTCTAGCAGATTAAATGACTTCATAAAGTTCCCACTAGGTGTTCATGGTAAACCCACTCTGCTATGTGTTTTTTTGACATTCACACTTGCTGAAATATAGTAAAGGATAATCAAACACCAATTAAATATTCCAGTTTAATCGATTTAACAAGGGATTAGAATTATAATTGATTTGTTTATTTAATAATAAAACAAATGAATAATTTTGGTTATGACACACAATAGCTGAGAGGTTAATGATCTAACTTCCTTATTTTAAACACTATTATAACCATTATGCTGATTCTGTTAGCCTTAGGTTCCATTAGCAGTATTGTAATGGGGGCAACTGCTCAAACAAAATCCCTAACTAAAGAACACAAACATGGTTGTGTTGTCAAAAGGTTTCTATTTCAACTGCGTGATTTCAGGGTCAATTCTACTCTGCAGCTCCTTAAACATGTACCTTCTATTATAGCCTCAGGTGGAGGAGGGCAAATAAAGGGTTGCAAATGAAATTCACAAGTTGGAAATTGTACAATAGGACTATTGGTGTTTAAAGATTGTAGACTTCATCTATAACTTGGTTTAACATTCCTACCTATCTTTAGCAGACAACACTGTTACACACCTTTGATCCAGGGCTCTGGTTTGAGAACTTTCTCCCAATTCCTTACCTCCAGTATCAGAGGCCCTGAAAAATGTCATGGGAGCTGCTCTTATTTCCTTGAATAAGCTGCTTAAGAAAAAAAAATATTCATACTAACACAGAAAAATAATTAAAAACATGAGAAAATTTTACTCAAAAAAATAACAGCATCTTTCAGGGCACATATGTCATCACCATCATCATTTTAACATCTGCTTTTCCATGTTTTTATGGGTCGGATGGAATTTGTTGAAGTAGACTTTTCACCAGCTGGATGCCTTTCCTGTTGTGAAACCTTACCTGTTTCCAAGCAAGGCAATATTTCCCTATAGCCAGGCGTGTTTTCACAGAATATTGCAAATGAATGACATTAGTTTATAACAATCCCATGAATGCCAAGACAAGTAGACACACACATGCATATAATATGTATTACGCTTCTCTCAGTTTCCATCTACCAAATCCACTCACAAGGTTCTGATTGGCCTGGGGCTATAGTAGAAAGCAATTACCCAAAGTTCCACAGTGAGACTGAACCTGAAACCATGTGGTTGGAAAACTAACTTCTTAACCACAAAGCCATGCCTGTCCCTATATACGTTTAATTAAAATTACATGTACCTAAATTATAGTGTTTCACCATTTCAGATACTTAAGAATAACAGGTTACTCAGCTTTCAACATAACACACAAAACCTCTACCATTAATGTATACCACGAGATGATATATGGTTATGGTATCTGTGACAGTGAGCAGGAAGTTGATACTTTCTTTACAGTTGTTCTGACAACTCAGCCACCCCTGCCCCTGCCCGACTCTAAATTCAATTCCTACTGAATCAATTTGGTCTTTCTATCTATTTATTCATGGAATAAGTAGCAAGATATACAGCAAGTTAATCATATTAAACAACTTGTCTGTCACTCAACTCGGTCAATGCCATCACCATTATCATGGTTCAAGTATATACAACAACGAAAGAGAGGAGGCCTAGTTTGATGACTTGTATGATATGGTTTAGTGCAGTGGTTCCCAAAGTGGGGTGATAATGGGATGGTGAAAATGGGAGGGGGGGGGGGGTGATGGATATATAAAAAAAAATAGATTAATTAGGTTAAGTTTTATTTGTGAAATACAGTTGTGAATTTGCTGCAGAAAGTGGTCTATGTTTGTGGTGATGAGTGAGGGGTGGGACGCCAGGAATGTGGCCTGGTTGCAGTCTGAAAAATTTTAGGAATCACTGGTTTAGTGCCTGCAATGTTCTGAGCTCAAAGCTCTTGAGCTGACATTTGATATACCCTGAACCTGCCAAATTGGTTTTCCTCTTCCTTAAATTAATTGTGAAAATAATATCAATTATAATCCAAATCCCCCTCCTCTTCAGTTTTAACATTAATTATTATTACTTTCTGACTATTTACGGAGTTCAAATCCTGCGAAAGTCAACTTTGCTTTCATCCTTCTGGGGTCGACGGTATCAACGAAACCTCTCCCCTCAAAACAGCTGGCCTTGCG